>NC_081180.1:230899495-231043530 GCF_029867415.1 Vicia villosa | reverse complement strand
TACGGATATGGCTCCCGACAGAGATCAACTCTCCGAGGTCTCGAAAAGTACGAATCTCTGAACTGTCCAAGTTCATGTACCATTTGAGTGCAGCACCAGTTAGGCTGTCTTGAAAATAATGAATGAGCAATTGTTGATTATCAGTCTGAGTTGACATTCTTCGAGCGTACATTACGAGATGACTTTGTGGGCATGAATTCCCTTTATACTTCTCGAATTCTGGTACTTTGAACTTGTGAGGAATCTTAACATTTGGAACCAGACAGAGGTCTGCAACATTCTTTCCAAATAGATCTTGTCCTCGGAGAGTCTTGAGTTCCTTCTGCATTTGCAGAAATTGTTCCTGGAACTCGTCCAATCTTTCATACACGCCAGCATCCTCACTTGGAGCGTGATGATATACTTGTCCGCCCTGCGGGGGAAAAGTATGCATAATGGGCTGTGGAGAAGCCATGACAGCAGATCTCGGAATCTCAGCATTCTGTTGTGCGAAACCCATTGCCGTTGCTCTTGGAACTTCAATTTCCAGAGGTTTGTAACCCTCCGGTGGACGCATATCCATGGTGACTTTTGGAGCTTCAGAAGCTGGAGGTATGTACCCTTCTGGAGTAAAGTTACACGGCATGCCCCAAGGTCGATCAGGCGGCATGGTATACTGAGGAATAGGAGTAGAAACAATCTCGGAAACCACAGTCCTTTGTGGTTCTTCTGGCGTTGGTCGATTCTGCGCAACTACCAGGGCTTCTACCATACTATTGAGTCTTTCAACAGTACCTTTGAGAGTATTAATCTCTTCCCTGAGTTCTTCATTCTCTTGCTCAAAGTCTTCCATTCTTTTCTTGCGACTTGAACGAGTGTTGTATGGATGAGACAGCTTGAAAGTCTTGGTTCACCTCCTTCTCCTCCTCTCTTTCTGGAGAAAGGAAAGTGACTATTAGATCCGCGACAATTCTCGTGTCAGTGCGTACAACTAAAGCGATGTATGATATGCAATTAAGTTATTATTTTTCAAGGAAACACTATAATTACGTTATGAAACATCAAACTTTTATTAATTAAGCGAAAACGCCATTTTTACACACTTTGAAAATGGAAATACAGAGAAACTGAGAGAAAGGACTCTAAAACTTTGACGAAGAGCCGACTTCACGTTCTAACATCTTCTTCTGTTTCTTGAGCTGAGCGTTCTCTGACGTGAGCTGATCGATGATCCAGGAAGCAGGAGGGATATGATGAGAAAGTGACGATTGTGTCACTTGTCGATCGAGTACTTCAAGTAACTCATCCTTCCTTCTTAGGATGTTTTGAATTTCAACATTTTCCGTGTTGACAATTCGATACTTATTCCTCCAAGCATTCCTTTCTTGGCATACCTTGTTTAATGCCGCTTGCAGTTTTTCAACATCGGTGGAGAAAAGGTAAATTGGTTCCCTTAGGGGAATAGGTTCTTGATGTTGATATGGCATCCTGAGCTTGAATGCTCTGACGCGTACCCATTGAAAGTAAGGATCCAGGGAGGTGCAAAGATGTTTTCCTAACAATCTTCTCCCTTTGCTGTGAACAAAACGCCAGGCTTGGACAATTTCCTTCTTCAGCATGTTGCCATGATCGTCGATGTTCTTGAAGAACAGACCCTCCAATTGGATGTTACTTGGAATATTTTTCATAGGATAGCCGTATTGACGACGGGCTAAAGCTGGATTGTAACTGATTCCTCCCTTAGTTCCAATAAGGGGTACGTTGGGAAAATTTCCGCAACTGAAGATGATCTTGGTTTCGTCGTTGTCAGGACTACACCAATCAATGTCTGTATGAGTGAGAGACATGATTTTCTGTGACCAGTAAAGGCCATCCCTCATGTTCCAGAAAGTGCTAGACTTTGGCAGGTGCGAAACGAACCATTCGTATAACAACGGTACGCAGCATGTGATTAATCCTCCTCGCTGCAGGTTTCTTGAATGCACAGAGTGATAAGCATCCGCAAGCAAGGTTGGAACTGGATTTCCAATTAAGAAGATCTTAATTGCGTTGATGTCGATGAAATCGTTAATGTTAGGGAACAAAAACAATCCGTAGATAAGCAAAGCCAAGACTTCCTCAAAAGCGCTCATATCTTGGATGCTGACGAAGTACCGAGCTTGATCAAACAGGAATTTGGAGGGTAATCCTTGAATTCCTCCTCTACTCACCATATGAGTTCTGATGTCGACTACGTTCAAAGGAGTAGTTGCAGCAATGATAATGTCGTCAGGATTCTTTTCCAAACCGGAGTACGGATCTTGCGCGTACACGGGTATTCCAATCAGACGAGAGTACTCTTCTAACGTAGGCATGAGCTGATAATCTGGAAAGGTGAAGCAGTGATACGTTGGATCGTAAAACTGTACCAAGGTGGGAAGGATCCCATCCACCATGTTGGTATTGAGCAAAGGCAGAAGTTTTCCATACTTCTCCTTGAAAGCCTGGGGGTTGACCACCAGTTTTCCGAGGTTTCCCAGTTCCTCGACCTGGGGAATCTTGAAGGTGTATTTCCTAGCTCTCTTTCTTCCGTAATCCATGGTATAGATCCTTAAGTCCTTTCTCCGTTTCTCTCTTTCTATGAAGTTCAAAACGTTTGTTATTTAGTTTCCTTGAAAAACGACTCGAAAAAGACTCTTTTTTTTTTTAGTTGTTTATTAATGAATGATGCATGAATGCATGAATGCACACACAGGAGTTTTAAACAAACATGGCGTTGAAGGGTATAGTGGTCATGAAGTCAAAACGCAGTCTCCCGCCCCAATGGTAAACTAAGGATAAGGATTTTTGTACCTGTAGAACGGGTTCTAGGGGTCTCAAAGTTTTTGCTCAACCTTAAAGATACGTTGATTGGTATCTATAAAAGAGTTTTCTCTGAGTGTAGTATCTGCGTGACAATTACTTCCGTAATCACCGCTCTACGTCCTAAAAAAAGGCTTTAAGTGGGGTTAATGTGTTTCTAGGTCCTCCTGGTACAAATCAGTCTCGGAATGCAGTGGCGCAGTTAATCACAACCAGCCAGGCAAATCCCAAGAGTAGACTTGGAAACCAAGATTAGAGGGCCTTCACCGGGAAGACATCCTCCATCCTATCTTATGTTGCACTCAAATCCGGGTATAGGATTTCTCACCACAAGGGGGAATCAAGCCCTTTCCCGATACAGAATAAACAAAATAAACAAATATAAATGCAGCAAACACATGATATGACACAGAGGTTAGGCAGGACCTCTCTTGTTTGAGGGGGAATTTGGCATCCCTAATTCCTCATTGGGGCTGGACCAGCAACAGGTCAACCATTGGTTTGGATGAAAAACCAAGGTTTTGAACACTTATATCCCCAGCAGAGTCGCCATTTTTCTGTGGTGTCGTTTTCTTTTACCTCCCCGTTTCACTTGGGAGGACGGCACGCTAAACCCTTCACGCGAAATTTGGAAGGAGAATGCGCCCGTGGTGGGATGAATTTTATTTCAGTTCTTCCTATGATATCACACGAACTTTCTTATTTGTCCTACGAGTAGGAAAGGGGAAAAAAGATCTCAACTAAACCCTAGGAGTTTGCTAAGTGTGGGGATTTCACCTAGACTAGAAATTCTGGAGTCCGGGAGGTCGGTTATACATAGGGAAGTGTTTAAACACCCTACATATCTGTAGTACTCTACAGGAACCTTCTCTGTGTCATTGTGTTTGTGTTTATTGCTAATGATTGGGAAAGTTTCTCCTTTGTATTAGGAGAGAGAATTGAATTGATTTTAAAAGACAGACAGACAGACAAACTGACTATTTTTGGTATTTTATTAGCTCGCTGAGATTCCTTGTGAACCTCATGCCTACATATCCCTAGTGGAAGTCAGAGCTTAATGTAGTTCGGGGAACTAACTAGGGAAATTAATGTTTTTGGTGCCTTGCTTGAAGCTCAAGGTTGAAGCTTGGAATTAAATCTCTGTTTACAGTAAAGAGACATGAAATTATCTCTACAGAGAGGTATTTGTACTATTCTACCACAAACATTTAAAGGAGTGACAGAATAACTGAATTCATTTCATTCAAGAGGGGGACCTTACTTGTGTATGTGCAAGTATACCAGTCAAATGCCTCTTAAATGAAAGAAAGATGCTCATCCAAATTAGGGAAAGTTACCACATGTCTGGGTTTTACTGCTAGCTCATGCCTTTCAAAATCCTAAATGGGAGACTTGATTTAAAATTGAAATTGAAATTGAAATGTTTGTTTGTTTGAATGTGGTAGAGTAGTAAAAATATCTCTCTATAGAGATAAGCTATGTCTATCTACTGTATAAAAGATTTGACTTTAGCTGGCTTGTATGAGGCCCAAGCTTGAGGCTTTTTGATTGATTTATTAATGATTATTTGACTCTGAGAGATGACTCCACTGGGGGTTAATTACAGGGTATTTTTGTGTTCTGTACAAAGCCCAGAATTGAGGCTGACTCTGTTTAGGGAAAGTCTATTTGTGTGCCTTGTACAAAGCCCAAGGTTGTGGCTGACTGCTGAGAAAATTGGGTTTTTTATACTATGACTCTAGTTAGGGAAAACATTATTTTCTGCCTTGTACAAAGCCCAAGGTTGTGGCGAACTCTTAAATGAATTAAGTATGGATGACTATATGGGGAAAGATCCTAAGTGTTAGGAATCTTCGACACATGAAAAATATGGTTTATCTGCCTTGTACAAAGCCCAAGGTTGTGGCTACTGAGTGATGAAGGACTCACTGGGGAGACTCTATTATCTGCCTTGTACAATGCCCAAGGTTGAGGCTGACTCTTGACAGGGGAGTTTTATTGTTTGGGTGCCTTGTTTGAAGCCCAAGGTTGAGGCTACCTGTTTTTGTTGGTTTTGGCTGAGGAGGTTTTATTTATTAAAAGACTATTTTTCTTTGGAAGCTAACCCTTTCCAGGGATTTTGACTCAGCTGGTGAATTTGTCTGTTAAAAGACTGACTTTATCATGTTTTTTGGAGGCTGACCCTTTCCAGGGGTTCTGACCCTTTTTGGGGAAATTATCTCCTAAGAGAATGAAATTATTTATTAATTGACTTTGGAGGCTAACCCTTTCCAGGGGTTTTAATATAAAGTGATTGATTTGGGTAGCACTCCATTAATTATTAAAGGATGAAAGGATTGGCAGAAAGATTATCTAGTGGAGACTTCTTGTTTAAAGCCCAAGATGAAGGCTGACTCAATGCTGAGGATGACCAAATATGGATCCTAGACTCTGCTAAGGAAGATTGATGAAGATAAAGGTGACAGAGACTGTCCATGTCTCTCATTCCAAAAATGTACTCAATGTGAAATTGAGACAAACTTAGCTTGTTTAAAGTCTGGTTTAAATTGGAAGAAACTCACCAGGGTAGGCTAAAAGGTGACTAAAGACCTGTTCCTATGTTTATAAGAAACCTGATGGGTCCTTGTATACAAGCTCAAGAGGAAGCTGGAAATGCTTTTAAGAAGCCTGTGGGTCCTTGTACAAAGCCCAAGAGGAGGCTAATCGAGGGTCCTTGTTATAGCACAAGAGAAAGCTTATGTAGTTTTGAACTTATTTTGGCTCTAAGCAAATGGGTAAGAGGTTTCACCGGGAATAATTCCTCTTTGGGTGGATGTGTCCTATTTATTTGGATTCTAAGGTTTTTGCCAAGATGTTTCACCGGGAATAATTCATCTTGGGGGTTTGAACTACAGATCTCTAATTAGGAAAGAGCCTTCACCGGGAAGACATTCTCAATCCTAGGCCATATTCCTATAATATATATATATAGTTTAACTGTCCTAAGGTTTATACTCAAACGCAGTTCTAAACTAATATATGCACAGTTTATATTTGACAGTAATTTAAATAAAGACTGTAAATTGAAAGCTTGTAAAGCCTAACCTGGATGGAGTGGAGGCCATTGAAGAAGTATGTACAGAGCCTCAACAGTAATTTTTGTTGTTTTGTTGATAACAGTTGAATGTATATGATAAACAGTTAATGGTTTTTTTGAAAACAGAAGAAGTGAAGATGGACAAAGGTCACATAGGTATCTGAAGAGTTTCACCGGGAATAATGCCCTTCAAATACCAGAAGAATGTTTTGAAAACAGAGAGAGGATTTTGAAAATACAGTTTTGAAAACAAGCTAAGAAGAGAAGGTTTTTGGGACTTACACTCTATTAGAGGCCCACTTAAAAATGATTTACTGTTTATGAAAATAGTTGAAAAAATGATTGAAATGATATAAGGTTTTGTTGTTTGAAAACCTTAATCGTCTGTTTAATCGGAGATTGAAAACAATTTTGCAAATTGACAAAAGTCAACTTAATTAAGGCAAAGATGAAATCTATACCTAATTAAGACCTAAATAAATAGGGTTTTATCATAACATTATTCACAAAGTAATTAGGTTAAAACAAAATGAATATATGTATTTTAAAGTATCTAAGAAAACATTTAAAACATATTATTTTAAACCTAATTAAAATACATGAAATAAATAATATTTTTATGATTTTTTTGATTATTTATAAAATATATATATTAATCAACAAGTGTTTAAAAAATGAAGTCAAAATGAATTAATTTGATAAGTTAAATAATTGGTTAAAGTTGTGAAGGAATTAAGTTAGAAAAGTGATAAAAAATAGGTTTTGGTCCTAGCAAGGCTTGAACTCACGCCCTTGAGGTTACCAGTCCAAAACAACACCACTGAGCCAACGCGCGCTCAGTGTTAGTGACTTGCCTCCATTTGGTCATGTTTCAAAACAAGTTGTAAATCCTTTAAAAAATAAAAGAATCAAAAAGTCTGGGGCGAGGGGGATTCGAACCCCAGACTTGTGGCATGATGATACTAAGGGCGCATGTGTGGCCACTAGGGCAAGTTGTTTAGTCATTAACAAAACGCATATCACTCAAAATAAAATAAACTCTGCCCTGAGATTTGAATTTTACCATCTTCGTCTTCAACCTCAAGCTCCATGAATTTGAATTTCTGAACTTACTCATTTCTCAATCATTTGCCATGATGTAAACACGAAACTTGCTCTAATTTCACTCACGATTCTAAATATGTAACTAACATGAACTAATATTAACTACATCTAACTAATTTACCAGAAATCGTGAAGAACCCTAAAATTTCAAAATCAAATTAAATGACTATACTGAAAGATAAATGGATGATGATAGAGGGTTTTCAATCCTCTGATGATGCTGAACAAGATAGAATCGAGCTATTTCACAAAGAGTACTTAAATTAGAGAGGTGAAGTTCAGAAACTTACCTCTGAAAATGGAGGTCGTGAGGATGATTGAGAGCACCTGGGCTTGAATGAATGATCTCAATAGCTTCCCTGAGACTCAATGATGCTAACTGGATGCTTATTGTAGCCTGAATCCTTCTGAATTGTTCTATGGACCTCCCTCGATTTGAGCTTCAAGTGGACATGGAGGTTGTTGAATCCTGAGTTACAGATGAGCTGCAGCCATCTGGTTAGCTTCACTATGACCTGAGGAGTGTGTCTGGATGATTGGCTTGCCTTGAAACCTTCTGAATTACTCCATGGACCTCCAACTGCAAATGCTCCAAAGTGAGAGCAACAATGGTGTTCCTCCACCTACAGAAGTGATCCAGGTGCTTGGATCACCTCAAATGACCTCCCTTGAGATGTTAGAATGCTCACTTCCCAAAGATAAGCTTTGGTTTGAAGAAATCGATTCTTCTTGCCAAAGAACTTTGAAAAACAATGAACAAGAGGAGAGAAAGAGAAAGCAAGGAATATGGTTGCTTTGGTGTGTTTTTTGAATGAGGAATGCATCTGTATTTATAGGCAAATGGATCAGTATAGCTGCAGAGGAGTGAGCTTCCTTAGTGAAGTTGATTTGCTTTCTTAGCCATGAAGGAATTTTGCAAATATCTCTTATGCAATGATGAGAATTTTGATTCCATTTGATCAATCCCCTAGCCCTTGATTTTGCTTGATCTTAGGGGACAATTCTGAGCCAGAAATGAGCTCTAATTGGTTGGTGAGAAGATTCCTTGGGTGATTCATCAATTTGCCATAAATTCACAAATGTAATCATTACATAATCACATGTTCTTGTTTTTAGAATCTTCTTCAATCCTTATGGCATGGTGAAAATGAATGCATGGCATGGTTTCAGATGTGTTATGGGTCGTGTAGCATCCATAAGAGAGGTTATTTGCACAAAATTTGCAAAGTCCAAAAGTGTCCATGACCTATAATTTTACTTCATGAGGCCAACTTTGAACAAGCATAACTCCTAGCTCAAATTGAATTTGGAGAAGGTTGAACACAATTTGGAAAGCCCTAAACATCTACTTCAAATCATTAGTTTATGTCTTCTTCAGAATCATTTAGGAAATTTGTGAAAAATGAGCCCAAAGTTGGATGAAAACTAGGTTAAAACACTTAGAAAAATTTCTAAGTGTTTATGACCTAAACTTCAAAATTTCCAAAACTTCATAAATGGTTGATCTTTTGAAAAAAGTTCCTTTGTAAGATGTTGTTTTATTTTGCAAGATCTACAACTTTCATGTTGGAAGTTTTTTGAGTTGTGTAGGTGAAATTTTGAGATCTCACCATGCCTTCAAAAACCCTAATTCCCGACTTTTCGCTCCTTGATGAATTTCTTTGAATTTCTTTGGCCAAATGACTTTGACATCCATATATTGATGATATTGATCTTTGAAAGTCATTTTTTGACCAAAAACCTTAAAAGTCAATGATGATCCTTCACAGTTGACTTTTTCCTGACAAAGTGAATTTTTTTTGGGTTTTTGTGTAGAAATGAGATCTTCTCCTCAAATGAATGATGTAAATGGATTATATTGAGGTAGTAGAGATCTTTGAATCATGTCTTGAGTTTTGGGTTCATGCCCTGATTAAAAGTCCACTATCTTGGTGAATTAGGTCAAAACCCTAATTTGTCGACCATGTGAAAATAATGACTGTAGACTTTGAATTGAAGTGTGATGTCCAGTAGACCTTGTAATATGAGTTATTTGAAGATGATTGATGTCTTTGAATGACCCTCTGAGGTTTTTTAGGGTTTCCCAAATGTGATCCCTGATTTCAGTCCTTGATAGGCTCAAAACCCTAGTCTGGTGACTTGAGTAAACCTGTACTCATATGACTGGATGTCTAATCAATCATAGATGAGAAAAGTGAAGTCTTTGAGCCCCATGATTGTATTAGGGACTAATCCTTGTATTGATTGATCCTTTGCCTGAGCTTTCTTGTCTTTGAGCATCCTCGATTAGGTACCAGATGGAGAAATGACTGCTCTGGGTACTTGTCTCGACCTGATGAACAATCCTGAAGGTATGTCATCTCAGGGGGGTCAAAAATTAGGGTATGACACTTAGGGAAGGTGTTTGAATGCTTGGCATGGATTGAATTCATCTGGATCATTCCATGGAACCCGATCTGCAGTAGGACCAAGTGTGAATCGAGCTTGATGATTTTGAGGTTTCAGGTTGATGATGAGTGTTGGGATAATTCATATGAAGTATATGGATGGTGTTTGAAGTGTTAGTTTGGACAGAAATGAGCTTGAATTGATTTTGGCATGATAAGGCTAGTGTTATGCATATTTGGAGGTTGAAGAGTGATTCTGAGATTTGAAGTGTTTTGGGGTGTGTGAATGGATCAAGCACATCCCATATGATGTTTATGAGTTGTGGGAAGCATTACTTTGGCCAGAACTTCAAGGGTTTGGAGGTTGAAGTTTCTACCTCTTTGAAACTCATGAAGCTTGCAACTTAAGAAAGAAGAGAGAAAACCTATGATTATGAGGTTTTGGTGTGATTTAAAGAGTGGTTTGAACCTCTATTTATAGGCCAAGGATTCTGAACTCCAAGCTTTGCAAGTTGATTAAAGAATGGTGATTTGGCATTTGGAGATAAAATGGAATCTTTACATTTAATGCAAATGGTTAAAAGTGACTTAACCATGGTTAATCTTCCAAGCTTCTTATCCTCTTCCATTCTGATCTTCAAATCAGAAAATATCTCTCAATTATTGCATTGATGCATCATTACTTGCATTATAGGTCATATAGTATTGAAACTTAGTGAAAAAATGGTGAAAATTCAAGCATAATGGTCACTAATGTCAATTTTCAAAACCATAGCTACACTCCATATTTTTTCATGCTCTTGGACATTTTGGAAAGCTCATGTTACACACTTCAAAACCCTAGTTGAAAGTTTCTTCAAGACCTTTAAGGAAATGGGTGAAAAAGATCCATGAACTTTGAAGAAAATGAGATTTTAAGTGAAATTTTCAAAAGATACCAACTTTGAAGCTCCATATCTCTTAAATGGTTGATCTTTTGGAAAATCATTTTTATGTGACAAAGTTGTTTATTGGATCAAAATCTACAACTTTCATGTTGGAAGTTTTTTTCAGTTTGTAGGTGAAATTTTGAGTTATTCCCTTCCAAAGTTTGGAAAAAACCATTGAAAAACACTTAGAATTTTTCTAAGTATGGAAAGTCAAACTTTTGACTTTTTGATTCTTGATTGATTTTCTTGACTTTCCTTGATCAAATGACTTCATATATCATATATTGATGATTTGAAACTTCAAAAGTCATGGTTGACCAAAATTTCCAAAAAGTCAATGGTGATCTTGTGCAGTTGACTTTTTTCAGACGAATCACGTTTCTGGAGATTTCAAATGAACCAAGCTATCCTCACCAAATGAATGGTATGAATGGATCACATTGAGTTATTGGAGGACCTTGAGGCATTGTTTAAGTTGTGGAACCATGTTCTGATTAAAAAGTCAGTGGTTCAGGTGAATTAGGTCAAAAACCCTTATTGTCGACCTGATGAAATTGATGACTGTGGATCTTGAATTGAGATGTAATTTCCATTGGATATTGTCATAGGGATTATTTGGAGATGATTGAAACCTTTGAGTGATCCCTTGGAGCTTTTTAGGGTTTCCCAAATGTGATCCCTGATTTCAGTCCCTGATAGTTCAAAACCCTAATCTGATGATTTGAAATTTCACTGTTGATCAATCCTGGTGTAGGAGATGTCCCGAGCCAATGGATTAGGTCAAAATGATGCACTTGGGGTCTTGAGATCATGTCCCAAGTCATTAGGTCAAATCCTGAGCAAAAATTAGGAGTATGCTATCTTCAGTCAAAACCCTAATCTGGTTGATTCAGAGCCTTTGAGCTTGTTGAAATGGATTTTTGAGGACCAAATGTTGATTATTGATGAAGATAGTTCTTTTGAGATGAAGGGAGAACAAAAACTTAATTGATTTTTACTTGTACTGATGAGTGATTTCTTGATTAAACCCTGCTGAGCACAAGTAGCAAACACAAGCTATGCAATTTGTTAGAGATGCAAATGATGCATATGCAATGATATGAGGTGGTATCTTAGGTCAAAAATTGGGGTATGACAGTAGGCAGCGGGGTAGGGCCCGTGCGAGTATAACTCTTTCATTTCCCTACATTTTGCATGCATATTAGTCCAGATTAGCGCAGTTTGCTTACACGCCTATAGTTTTAGACACAGGGGTGGATATCATCGAGTACGATGGGCACGAGGGGTGCTAACACCTTCCCCTCGCGTAACCGACTCCCTTACCCTTTTTCTCTGGTCGTGAGACCGTTGTTTTGTTTTGTGGTTTGCAGGCATTCCCTTCCTTTTCAGGATAAATATGTTAGTGGCGACTCTGTTAATTTTCGCGGTAGCGATAGCTACTCGGGTAACGATGTTGGAAGATGCTCTAAAGGCGGAGGAGAAGCGACATCAAAATACCTTGAATGCTGTTATTGAGATGACCCTCCATTTGAAGGAGGATCAAAATACTTTACAGCGGGAATCCAAGGCTCATGTCAGGACTTTGACAAATTTTGAAGACAAGGTGGATGGTTTGTAGGCTTTACACTTCATGATTCTCTCTAACGTACTATGTATACTGTGTACCAGGTCTGTGATTAGGTCGTGGAACAGGAAAACATGTTTTCCCTAATGCTCTGATTCCTGTTGAAGAGATAAATCCCTTCCAGGCTTCTCCCGAGGAGACTCTAAATGGAGATCTTGGAACCTCTGCGCGCTTTGACTAGACCACTCATCTCATTCTCTTTATTGTTTTTTGAAATTCTGGTAAGATAGAACTCAGATGTCATATATGGATGTCATGACATGTGATATGACATTATGAAAATAGAAAAGGTAGGAATACAAATAACAATGCAGAAAAGCAATAAAAGCACAATAGAATTGTTTACCCAGTTCGGTTCAACCAACCTACTTTGGGGGCTACCAAGCTAGGGATGAAGTCCACTATTAGCAATATAAATTCAAAGTTAAACTCCCCCGTTTACAACTTCTCACTTAATCACTACCCAATGACCCTTCTACCTAGGTCCTCCCTAGATATGGAATATCTCCATTCCACTCCCAATCATAGCAATGATGTCTAGCAGTCAACACCTCAGCCACTACATCGACGACCTAATTTCCAACATTTTAAGCACACAAATAAATACAACTTGAAGTTGCTTCAAAGCTTCCTCCAAGAACAATACTTCTCTTACCTAAAAGCTTCGAGAAGAACAATAACTTAACAAGCTATTAAGTAACAATATGTCAATTGTTAGAACAAGAATTGTTCTGATCAATATTCTTAGTTTTGATGATAACATTATATATGAATTTTGTATAAGACAATGTGGTACTCTAATCCTATGCATTTTCCATTTCAGGAAATATATAAAGAGTATGCACAATTCAGCGCAAGAAGCACTAACTCAGAAGGTTCAAGTATACAACATCAGAACATGCTCTCGCAAGACATCAGAAGATGGTCAAGCAGAATCAAAACATGGTCTATGAAGCATCAGAAGAACTTGAGTTCAGAAGCAGAAGCACTGAAGGTCTTATGGTATCACGTGAGAAGCACTTCAAAGTCAGAAGACAAGAAGATGCTTTGCACCAAGATGAATGACTCTGATATTCAAACGTTGTATCTACAAAGATCAGATCAGAAGCAAGTACAAGAAGACAGGCTACGCTAAATGACAAAAGGAACGTTAGAAGCTATTAAAGGCAAAGTCAGTTAATGCAGGAAAAGTGATCGGAAAATAGCAAGTGTACTATTTTTACCGATGTAGTAATAATAGGATTTATCCCAAATATCGATCTCGTGGACTGCGTAGGAAATATAAGTTATTTTAATGATTCAATTGAACAAAAGACCATGGGGGTTTTGTTGTTTGACTAGAAATAATGATAAATGACAACAAATCAATAAGAGACGTAAATGTGACTTTAAAACAATATGAGAGAATATGCTAGGGTGAGTGTATGAATTGCCTTGCAATGACCCTTAATCCTTAGTTATAAAATATCAATGTACATGAACTATTACCGAATCTCAAGAGTTATCTTCCCTAATTCCTCAGAGGAAAACCTTTTGATACTTTCTTGTATCCTAATTCCTTAGCAATTCAAGAAGTAATCAAGCGCAATATAATTTATCAAGATTATTATGGTTACTATGAAGCATCCTCATTCCTAAGCAATAACAATCGTAATATAATTTTGCAAACAGCGATAAAGTGGTTTGTCCGACCTAAACCTTAACCGTAAATCAAAAATCTATTTGTCAGATAGATAGAGCAATAAGCACTTTGCACAATCAAATAATTTCACACACATAAATATTCTCTAACATAAAGGAAATTAGGTTCAATGACAATAGCAATTCAGGGACACCCCCCTAGTATTGGGGGTTTAGCCGCTCATAATATTCAAAGAAAATACAATAGGAAGATTAGACATTACAAGAAAATAGGATTGCTTTGATCTTCAATCGCAATTGCTCTTGAAGATCTCTGTTCTCCAAAACCCTTGAGAGCTCTCCTCTTTCTTCTGCAATTCTTTCGTACGTCAAAAAGTGTCTCTTCCCTCCTCCCCATTAGGTTTTAGTAGTGTTGATTCAAGGTAAAAACATGCAAAAAGTCCGAACTACCCTTAATGAAGTTGAGGCCTTTAAAAATATAAAACTGGCAAAATTGCTCGCGCCTGCCAACACGGGCCGTGTCCTGTGACACGGGCACCCGTGTTGGCCCTCTGTCCATGTTATTTTCAAAATTTCCCCCAGGCTTCCTGACACGGGCAGTGTCACGTGACACGGGTACCCGTGTCAGGCCACTGTTTTGCATGTTTTCTTTGCTTTCCCCCAGGCTTCCTGACACGGGCAGTGTCACGTGACACGGGTACCCGTGTCAGGCCACTGATTTCTCCATTCTTTTGTTTCTTCTCCTGCTTCCTGACACTGGCTGTGTCATGTGACACTGGTACCCGTGTCAGGCCACTGTATGCACCAAATCTTCATTTTTTCTTTGATTCATCTTTGTTCAGCCCTGCATTCTTCTCATGGACTTAAACGCATAAACCTGAAACACAATCACTACCAAAAACAAGCATCAAAGCATCTTAAAAACATGAGTTCTTAGCATCAAAACAAAACACACAAATTAAACGAAACTTTCAAAATAAAAACGAAAACTATAAAAGACGGGCCATTGTGTTACCGAATTGACGAGATTTATGCCGAGAGATTGATGAAAACACCATACAAATTGGTGACCGATCACAACCCCAAACTTAGCTTGTTGCTTGTCCTCAAGCAATGCCTGAGACATCAAACAGAGGTCACCCCTAAATTTATGCTTCCACAATACAACCGTGTTTTTCACAACTCGACTTCCACCATTCCGGTCAATCATGCTAGCTTTTACTCCCCGAATTTTCCGCTCCACTTTCATGTTAAAATTCTCCTTCACCTGTAAGCTTTTTCACACTTCTCACCAAGTCTCTCACGGTTAAAAGCAATTCACTCATAAATCACGATATGCAATATCAACTTTTAAATTTGAACAAATTCTACTTTCATACACAAACACTTTGCACACACTTTTTGAGGTCTTCTGGTTGAAACGGGGCTTAGGACAGGTGCGATAAACAAGGAAACGGATACACAAAGGTTTTGGGGGCTCGGCAATCATGTTGTCTTTCTTGTTATTGTGCTCATTTTAGTACGATGGGGTTTAATCATTGACTCTTGACTTCACTCACTTATTCGAGTGTTTCAAATGTAACCAAGTCATTTAGTCAGGACAAGTGTGTTTTGGTGAGTTCTATAATTTTTTTTTTCTTTTCTTCTCTTCTTTTTTTTTTTCACTTGCCCTTTTTGTATCACCACCCCTAACTTAGAATTTTGCACAACTTTTTCATCCACCACGTTTATGCCGAGCACGGGTAAAAGGGAATATTTATTTTTTCTTTTGGCCAAGGGGTAATATATGCGGGTTTTTAAAAACAAACAAGGGATAAAGGCTCAAAGGGGTTTGCAAATGGTAAACATGAATCAGGGATGGCTAAAAAGGCTCAAGGGGAAACACAAAAAAAACGTGCCTCAGTGTGTGTTATCAGGTAGTGTCATATGAATAGAACTTACGCAAATTCAAAGTGATAAAGTCATACCTGACTACTCTCTCATGATGATAAATGTCTGGCTTTTTATGATCTCACCATGTTGGGCATAGCTTACAGGATCCCGAGTGCTTATTGTGTAATGTCGCTTCTTTTTCGGTTCGTATGTACCAGCTTTCAATCTCAGACCAGTGTCATCGAGTTGCGTCCAACTATTTTTTTCAGTTGTATCAACTTTCAGGGGTGCCTCGGGTGCAAGCTTGGGTTGGATCTTTCATCCACTCGGTACTGGTTCACCTCTCTTTGACACAATCCTCGTCCTTCTGCAACACAATGTTCCTTCAAGCAAACTAATTAAAACAGAACGAAAAACTTAGCAAATAAACTGAAAATAAAAACTGAATGCAATAAAACCCCCCCACACTTGAACCAAACATTGACCTCAATGTTTAAATTCAAGATAGTGAGGGTGAACTCACAGAGGGTACTGCGACTCCAGCTGCCTCTTCCTAGCTTTCACCGGAGAGACCCACCTTTTTTTTTTCTGAAAACAAAACAAAAAGTAAACTGCATTATTAAAATCGTGGGTTGCCTCCCACGAAGCGCTTCGTTTAACGTCGCATGGCTCGACGGTCCAATACCCTTTATTAAGGAGGGTACTTCCTCCTCCAAACTTGGTTGCTTGTCACTTCCGCAACCACAAACTTATGAAGCCGAGAAGTATGGACCACTTTTCTCTTCAAGTTACTACCCACTTTCATCTTCTCACCTTTACTTTCCACTGTTTTCTTCTTCTTGATTTCTTGAATTACCGCAGGAATTTTTATAGGTGTATGAGTTGAGGCCACCTTAGAGATGATACTTGAAACTTTTACGGGATGGTGTGGACTTTTGCTGGCTCCCTCACTTCTGATCATACCAACTTTAGATTGATTATTCCCACCAACAGCTTCTTTTTTGACTTCTAACACCTTCAGTGTTACCTCCTCATCAAATGATTTAACTACGAGTTCCCCTTTTTCAATATCCAAATTGCAGCGACTAGTAAGCAAAAAGGGTCGCCCAAGAAGGATTGGAGTCTCTTCATCCTCAGGAATGTCCATGATGTGGAAATCAACTGGGTAAACAAACTTGTCAATCTCTACCATTACATCTTCGGCTATCCCATATGAATTCTTAATAGTGTGATCAGCAAATTGCAACTTTGTTTCACTCTCGCTTATTTTTCCAATCTCCATCTTTTTGAAGATGGACAATGGCATCAAACTCACACTAGAACCAGAATCAATTAGCACCTTTTTGAACACTCTGTCATTTATGGTGCACGGTATTGCCACCACTCCAGGGTCTTTCTTCTTAATGGAGATCTTCCTTGCTGGCGAGACTCTACCACACTTTTCAGTCACAATTTTTGTTTCATCTCCCACTTGTCTTTTCTTAGAAATTACCTCTTTCATAAATTTCTTGTATAAAGGCATATTCTCAAGTGCTTCAAAGAAAGGTAAGTTAATCTCTAACTTCTTGAACATTGCAGCAAACTTCTCAAAATCCTTCTCTTTCGAATCCTTCTTGGCCACTCTAGAGGGGAATGGTAATTTGACCACCGGTTTAGTTTCTTTCTTATTTTTCTCTTCTAGTGGCTTAACCGGTGATATCACTACTTCAGGCTCTTTTGGATTTTCTCTAATTTTTAGATCTACCTCTATGACTAAGTTGTCATCTATCTCCTCCTCTTCTTCAGGCTCTGGCGCTTTCTGACTTCTTGTTGTAACAACATTAATTTTTTCTTGGTTTTTTGGATTTGCCACAGTTGAGCTTGGAAGAGTACCTTGTGCCTGTAGAGTGAGATGTTGTGCTATCTGACCCACTTGAACTTCCAGATTTTTTATTGAAGCTGTTGTGTTCCTATGGTTGTTTCTTGTCTCTTCTTGAAACTGGGAACATTGTCCGACCAATCTCTCAATAGCTACTTCCCATTCTGCCTTTTGAGGAACTTGTTGTTGATCTTTCCATGAGAAGTTTGGATGATTCTTCCATCCCGGATTATAGGTGTTAGAGTAAGGATTGTTCTGCTTCAAGAACTTGATTTCTTCAATTTGTTGAGGAGTTGCAAAACAATACATAGTTTGGTGAGGACCATTACAAATCTCACAACTGACCGTCTGAGCCGGTTGAACTTGAGCCACAGTTTGAGTCTCAACAGTCATCTTCTTGAGTCTTCTCTCGACTTTAGCTGCAATTTGGTCTTCCATTTTCACAACTTGATTAGCCAACTTTAAATCAATCATCCCTTCCGGCTGGCTTACACTACGATCATATAATTCCAAATGCTCATTCGCAGCAATGGCTTCAATGATCTTCTTGATACCAGTGGCTGTTGTAAAATTAGATGAGCCACCGGCAGCTGTGTCAATGAGTTGCTTAGTCTTCATCTTGAGGCCATTCACAAAGTTTTGCATCTGTTCAGTTGCATCCATATTGTGAGTAGGACATGCAACTAATAATCGTTTAAACCTCTTGTACGCATCTCCAAGTGATTCTCCTTCCTTCTGTTTAAAATTTACAATGTCATACCTCTTACGGATATACACAGAAGCAGGAAAATACTCGTTGAGAAATGTCGTCTCCATTTGTTGCCAAGTTGCAATGCTCCCAGCAGGTAAAGAGTAGAACCACTCTTCAGCATCTTATGAAAGGGTAAAGGGAAACATTACCAACTTTTTCGCTTCCTCGGAGTGTCCTTCAATTTTTAACGACGTGGTCATCGTGAGAAATCTCTGTAAATGCTTATTTGCATATTCATTGATTTTTCCTGAAAAAGGCCTCTTTTCGAGTTGCTGGATCGTTGAAGGGTGCAACTGAAAATGAGCAACATTGACCGGTTGATTTACTATTGTCAATCGTCCAGTTGGAGCATTTGTTCCTCCATAATCACCCAGAAGTCTCTCCACTGGAGGTGGATCTGCAGCCATGGTTTCAGACTCGGTGTCTGAAAGTTCGGAATAAACCGAAATTACTTCCTCTTCTTCAGATTCAGAAACTGTCAGTGTTGCTTTTGATGTTTCCGGTCTTTCTTGCCTGGCTTCACGGAGTCTGGTACGCAATGATCTTTCTGGTTCTGCGTCAAAAAGAAGTTCAGCTGAGGTCTTACCTCGCATTCACAGATTAGACAATTATTAATAGCAATAAATCAAAATATAAAAAGAAAAATTTTGGTTGCAGAGCAACAAAATTTCAATTGAATTACAAATTGAACTTTTATTTCTGGCAGTCCCCGGCAACGGCGCCAAAAACTTGATCGGAAAATAGCAAGTGTACTATTTTTACCGATGTAGTAATAATAGGATTTATCCCAAATATCGATCTCGTGGACTGCGTAGGAAATATAAGTTATTTTAATGATTCAATTGAACAAAAGACCATGGGGGTTTTGTTGTTTGACTAGAAATAATGATAAATGACAACAAATCAATAAGAGACGTAAATGTGACTTTAAAACAATATGAGAGAATATGCTAGGGTGAGTGTATGAATTGCCTTGCAATGACCCTTAATCCTTAGTTATAAAATATCAATGTACATGAACTATTACCGAATCTCAAGAGTTATCTTCCCTAATTCCTCAGAGGAAAACCTTTTGATACTTTCTTGTATCCTAATTCCTTAGCAATTCAAGAAGTAATCAAGCGCAATATAATTTATCAAGATTATTATGGTTACTACGAAGCATCCTCATTCCTAAGCAATAACAATCGTAATATAATTTTGCAAACAGCGATAAAGTGGTTTGTCCGACCTAAACCTTAACCGTAAATCAAAAATCTATTTGTCAGATAGATAGAGCAATAAGCACTTTGCACAATCAAATAATTTCACACACATAAATATTCTCTAACATAAAGGAAATTAGGTTCAATGACAATAGCAATTCAGGGACACCCCCCTAGCATTGGGGGTTTAGCCGCTCATAATATTCAAAGAAAATACAATAGGAAGATTAGACATTACAAGAAAATAGGATTGCTTTGATCTTCAATCGCAATTGCTCTTGAAGATCTCTGTTCTCCAAAACCCTTGAGAGCTCTCCTCTTTCTTCTGCAATTCTTTCGTACGTCAAAAAGTGTCTCTTCCCTCCTCCCCATTAGGTTTTAGTAGTGTTGATTCAAGTTAAAAACATGCGAAAAGTCCGAACTACCCTTAATGAAGTTGAGGCCTTTAAAAATATAAAACTGGCAAAATTGCTCGCGCCTGCCAACACGGGCCGTGTCCTGTGACACGGGCACCCGTGTTGGCCCTCTGTCCATGTTATTTTCAAAATTTCCCCCAGGCTTCCTGACACGGGCAGTGTCACGTGACACGGGTACCCGTGTCAGGCCACTGTTTTGCATGTTTTCTTTGCTTTCCCCCAGGCTTCCTGACACGGGCAGTGTCACGTGACACGGGTACCCGTGTCAGGCCTCTGATTTCTCCATTCTTTTGTTTCTTCTCCTGCTTCCTGACACTGGCTGTGTCATGTGACACTGGTACCCGTGTCAGGCCACTGTATGCACCAAATCTTCATTTTTTCTTTGATTCATCTTTGTTCAGCCCTGCATTCTTCTCATGGACTTAAACGCATAAACCTGAAACACAATCACTACCAAAAACAAGCATCAAAGCATCTTAAAAACATGAGTTCTTAGCATCAAAACAAAACACACAACTTAAACGAAACTTTCAAAATAAGAACGAAAACTATAAAAGACGGGCCATTGTGTTACCGAATTGACGAGATTTATGCCGAGAGATTGATGAAAACACCATACAAATTGGTGACCGATCAAAAAGCAAGGCTCGAGGTAGTTGACAAAAGAGTGAAACATTAAATGCAAAGCTGTACGGATCACGCAATGCATTAAATGCTCCCAACGATCATCTTCTCATAACGCCTATAAATAGTGAAGTTCTGATCAGAAGCAAGGTTACCAATTTACGAACAACTCTTACAAACTTGCTGAAACGCTGTTGAATCAAAAGCTATCAAACTTCATCTTCAACCTCCCATTACTTTTGTAATATCTTAGTGAGATTTAAGCTTATAACTTAAGAGAAATATCACAGTTGTGATTATAGCTTATTAAGAAGCATTGTGTTACTCTTGTAAGAATTTGTTTTACATTTATTTGTAAAAGGTTCCTAGAGTGATCAAGGTGTGATTAGAATACTCTAGAAGACTTAGCGGGTATCTAAGTGGAAAACCATTGTAATCAAGTTTGATTAGTGGATTAAATCCTCAGGTGAGGTAAATCATTCTAAGGGGGGTGGACTGGAGTAGTTTCGTTAACAACGAACCAGGATAAAAATCATTGTGCAATTGTTTTTATCTTAAGAGTTTTTAAAGTCACACTTATTAACCCCCCCCCCCCCTTTCTAAGTGTTTTTCTATCCTTCATCAACCTCATGATCACAAACGACACACGGGTGACTTACAATCTGCACAAGAGACTCTCAAAACTGCAATCCTAATTTTGATACAAAACCTAAGAATTCAAAATTCTACATCTCCCTAGGTCTTGGTCTTTTTATAGGCTTCACCTGTCCATGGGTTTTTTAACTCTCTGCATAATATCTTGTAAATCCATAAGCTCATTGTTGTAGAAAATAACTCCTTAAATCTTGGAAACAAAATCAAGTTTCCTAAAATATCTCAACAATCAAATTTAGAAGCTTAATATATCGTAGAGAACCAAATCAAAACAAATTGTTGCTAAAAGAGCTCCACGATATTCTCCAAGGCAGCTTGCTAAAAACATTCCAAGATATCCTCCTTAAAGTTAGGACCTCAATCATTAGCTCCTAGAATATCTCCACAATTTTGAAACTAATTTCCACAATTCTGTTAGAACAAGATTTGTTCTGATCAATATTCTTAGTTTTGATGATAACAAGGATATGAATTTTGTGTGAGATAATGTGGTACTCTAATACATTGCAATTTCCCTTTCAGGAAATATATAAAGAGTATGCATAAATCAGCGCTCAGAAGCTTTGTCTCAGAAGGTCAACATGCAACATCAGAACATGGTCTGGCAAGACATCAGAAGATGGTCAAGGCAGAATCAGAACATGGGTCTATGAAAGCATCAGAAGAACTTGAGGTCAGAAGCAGAAGCACTGAAGTTCTCATGGTATCACGCTCAGAAGCACTTCAAGGTCAGAAGACAAGAAGATGCTATGCACCAAGCTGTTTGACTCTGATGATATTTAAATATTATATTCACAAACATCAGATCAGAAGAAAGTACAGGTGGCAGGCTACGCTGACTGACAAAAGGAACGTTGGAAGCTATTAAAGGCAACGTCAGTAGACACAGCGTGAACAAGGCTCGAGGTAGTTGACAAAAGCGTGAAACATTAAATGCAATGCTGTACGGAATACGCAAAGCATTAAATGCGCCCAACGGTCATCTTCTCAAACGCCTATAAATATGAAGTTCTGATGAGAAGCAAGGTTAACAACTCTGAACCAAATTCTGTGAATATTAACTTGCTGAAACGCTGTTCAATTCAAAGCTCAGAAACTTCATCTTCATCAAAGCTCACTACATTGTTGTTGTAATATATTAGTGAGATTAAGCTTAAACGTTAAGAGAAATATCACTGTTGTGATTATAGCTTTTCAGAAGCATTTGTAATACTCTTAGAATTGATTACATTAATTTGTAAGTAACTAGAGTGATCAAGTGTTGATCAGGATACTCTAGGAAGTCTTAGCTTGTGTCTAAGCAGTTGTAATTAGAGTGATCACGTGGTGGTCAGGATACTCTAAGAAAGTCTTAGCTTGTGTCTAAGCATTTGTTCCTGGAGTGATCAGGTTGTGATCAGGATACTCTAGAAGACTTAGTCGCGGACTAAGTGGAAAACCATTGTAATCTGTTGCGATTAGTGCATTAAATCCTCAGGTGAGGTAAATCACTCCGTGGGGGTGGACTGGAGTAGTTTAGTTAACAACGAACCAGGATAAAAATAACTGTGCATATTGTTTTTATTGTTCAAGTTTTTTTTACTACACTTATTCAAACCCCCCCTTTCTAAGTGTTTTTCTATCCTTCAATTGGCATCAGAGCGCCGGTTCTAAGGTGCAAGCACTTAACCGTGTTTAGAAAAGATTCAGGAAGAGAAAAATGCTTCAGTAAAAGATGGCTGGTGAAATTCCAACAAATCCAGCTGCATCTACATCTGGCTCTGCTGAGCAATACAATGGTAACAATGGTTATACTAGACCACCAGTATTTGATGGTGAAAACTTTGAATACTGGAAAGATAAACTGGAAAGTTACTTTCTTGGTCTAGATGCTGATCTATGGGATCTTCTGCTGGATGGTTACAAACATCCTGTTAAAGCTACTGGTGTAAGGCTCACGAGAAGCGAAATGAATGATGATCAAAAGAAAGATTTCAAGAATCATCACAAATGCAGGACTGTTTTGCTGAATGCTATCTCTCATGCTGAGTATGAGAAGATATCTAACAGGGAAACGGCCCATGACATATATGAGTCCTTGAAGATGACTCATGAAGGAAATGCTCAAGTCAAGGAGACCAAAGCTCTTGCTCTAATCCAGAAATATGAAGCCTTCAAGATGGAGGATGATGAAGACATTGAGAAGATGTTTTCAAGATTTCAAACTCTGACTGCTGGATTGAGAGTTCTCGATAAAGGCTACACCAAGGCTGATCATGTAAAGAAGATTATCAGAAGCTTACCCAGAAGATGGGGTCCAATGGTAACAGCATTCAAGATTGCCAAGAATCTGAATGAAGTTTCTTTGGAAGAGCTTATCAGTGCCTTGAGAAGCCATGAAATAGAGCTGGACGCAAACGAGTCTCAGAAGAAAGGTAAGTCTATTGCATTAAAATCTAATGTTAAAAAATGCACTAACGCTTTTCAGGCTAGAGAAGAAGATCCTGAAGAATCAGAATCTGAAGAAGAAGATGAACTGTCCATGATCTCCAGAAGGGTGAACCAACTCTGGAAGAGCAAGCAAAGGAAGTTCAGAGGCTTCAGAAGTTCAAAGAAATTTGAACGAGGAGAATCTTCTGGTGACAGAAGATCTGACAAGAAGAAGGTTGTCTGCTATGAGTGCAATGAGCTTGGACATTACAAGAATGAGTGTCCAAAACTTCAGAAGGAGAATCCCAAGAAGAAGTTTCATAAGAAGAAAGGTCTTATGGCAACATGGGATGATTCTGAATCAGAATCAGGATCAGACTCTGAAGGAGAGCAGGCAAACTTTACGCTGATGGCGACAGAAGATGATGGATCAGAATCTACATCAGAATCAGATTCTGAAGAGGTATTTTCTGAACTATCTAGAGAAGAGTTAGTTTCCAGTCTAACAGAGCTTCTTGAATTAAAAGCTCATCTTAGTATCAAATACAAAAAGCTGAAAAAGCAATTTGAATTTGAAACTAAGAAGCTTGAGTTGGAAAATTCTGAATTAAAAGAAAAAGTTTTAAAATTATCCAATAATGTTGGATCTCCTTCTGATTCAGAAAAATCCACTCCCAGTCTGAATCATATTCTGAAAGAATATGATTTAAGTTTCAGGAAGTTCTTATCTAGAAGTATTGGCAGAAGTCAGCTAGCTTCTATGATATATGCTGTGTCTGGGAACAAGAGAGTTGGCATTGGTTATGAGGGTGAAATCCCATACAAGCTTGAATCTGTGGATGATATGAAAATATCATACAAGCCTCTGTATAACCAATTTAAATTTGGCCACTCCCATGATATTAAGCACACATCACATGCACAAAGTTTTCACATAACACACACCAAGAAGCATGTGACACAACCTAAGAAATATCATGGAACTCAGAATAAGAAGTATCATACTGTTCCTCCTGTTAAATATTTTGCTAAACCCAAGTTCAATCAGAACTTGAGGAGAACTAACAAGAAAGGACCCAAGAAATTGTGGGTACCTAAGGAGAAGATAATTTCTGTTGCAGATATCCTTGGCGGCAAAGAGGACAGAAAGCAAAATGTCATGGTACCTGAACTCTGGGTGCTCGCGACACGTGACGGGAAGAAGGTCTACATTCCAAGACCTGGTGCTTAAACCAGGTGGAGAAGTCAAGTTTGGAGGAGATCAGAAGGGCAAAATCATTGGCTCTGGAACCATAAGTCTTGACAACTCTCCTTCCATAACTAATGTACTTCTTGTAGAAGGATTAACGCATAACTTATTATCCATAAGTCAATTAAGTGACAATGGTTATGACATAATCTTCAATCAAAAGTCTTGCAAGGCTGTAAGTCAGAAGGATGGCTCAATCCTATTTACAGGCAAGAGGAAGAACAACATTTATAAGATTGATCTTTCTGATCTTGAGAAGCAGAAGGTGACTTGTCTTATGTCTGTTTCTGAGGAGCAATGGGTCTGGCACAGAAGATTAGGTCATGCTAGTTTGAGAAAGATTTCTCAGATTAACAAACTAAATCTGGTCAGAGGACTCCCAAATCTGAAATTCAAATCAGATGCTCTTTGTGAAGCATGTCAGAAGGGCAAGTTCTCCAGACCTGCATTCAAGTCTAAGAATGTTGTTTCTACCTCAAGGTCGTTAGAACTCTTGCACATTGATCTGTTTGGCCCAGTCAAAACAGCATCTGTCATAGGGAAGAAATATGGATTAGTCATCGTTGATGATTATAGCCGCTGGACATGGGTAAAGTTCTTGAAACACAAGGATGAGTCTCATTCAGTGTTCTTTGAATTCTGCACTCAGATTCAATCTGAGAAAGAGTGTAAAATCATAAAGGTCAGAAGTGATCATGGTGGCGAATTTGAGAACAGATTCTTTGAGGAGTTCTTCAAAGAAAATGGTATTGCCCATGATTTCTCTTGTCCTAGAACTCCACAGCAAAATGGAGTTGTAGAGCGAAAGAATAGGACTCTACAAGAAATGGCCAGAACCATGATCAATGAAACCAATATGGCTAAGCATTTCTAGGCAGAAGCAATAAACACTGCATGCTATATTCAGAATAGAATCTCTATCAGACCTATTCTAAATAAGACTCCTTATGAATTGTGGAAGAACAGAAAGCCCAACATTTCATATTTCCATCCTTTTGGATGTGTATGTTTTATTCTGAATACTAAAGATCATCTTGGTAAGTTTGATTCTAAAGCACAAAAGTGTTTCCTTCTTGGATATTCTGAACGCTCTAAAGGCTACAGAGTATACAATACTGAAACATTGATTGTTGAAGAATCAATCAATATCAGGTTTGATGATAAGCTTGGTCTTGAAAAACCAAAGCAGTTTGAGAATTTTGCAGATTTTGATATTGATATATCAGAAGCAGTAGAACCAAGAAGCAAAGCTGCAGAAGCTGGCAGTCTCAGAAGCAATGGATCAGAAGATCAAGTTGCTGCTTCTTTAGAGAATCTTAGGATTTCTGAAGAACCAACAGTCAGAAGATCACTTAGACTTGCATCAGCTCATTCAGAAGATGTGATCCTTGGAAAGAAAGATGATCCCATCAGAACAAGGGCATTCCTTAAGAACAATGCAGAATGTCAATTAGGTCTTGTTTCTTTGATCGAGCCAACTTCTGTTGATCAAGCTCTAGAAGATCCAGACTGGATAATTGCCATGCAAGAAGAACTAAATCAGTTTACAAGGAATGATGTATGGGACTTGGTTCCTAGACCAAAAGGATTTAACATCATCGGTACTAAGTGGGTTTTCAGAAACAAGCTAAGTGAGAAAGGTGAAGTGGTAAGAAACAAAGCCAGACTGGTTGCTCAGGGTTATAGTCAGCAAGAAGGGATTGATTATACAGAAACCTTTGCACCAGTGGCCAGGTTAGAATCTATTCGTCTATTAATTTCTTTTGCCACTCAACACAACATCACTCTTTATCAGATGGATGTCAAGAGTGCCTTCTTAAATGGTTATATAGATGAAGAAGTTTATGTTCACCAACCTCCTGGTTTTGAAGACTCCATGTCTCCAAATCATGTTTTTAAATTAAAGAAATCATTATACGGATTGAAACAAGCTCCCAGAGCTTGGTATGAACGTTGAGTTCTTTCCTTCTGGAAAATGGTTTCACTAGAGGAAAAGTGGACACTACTCTCTTTTGTAAAACATTTAAAAAGGATATTTTAATTTGTCAAATATATGTTGATGATATTATCTTTGGAACATCTAATGCTACACTTGGAAAGGAGTTTGCTGAGTCTATGCAGGCTGAATTTGAAATGAGCATGATGGGAGAACTCAAGTACTTCCTTGGGATTCAAATCAACCAAACTTCCGATGGAACCTATGTTCATCAAACGTAGTATGTGAAAGAACTTCTGAAGAAGTTTAATCTTTCTGAAAGCAAAGAAGCCAAAACTCCTATGCATCCAACATGTGTACTGGGTAAGGATGAGGTAAGTAAGAAGGTAGATCAGAAGTTGTACAGAGGTATGATTGGATCTCTTCTATATCTAACTGCTTCTAGACCTGACATTCTCTTTAGTGTTTGTTTGTATGCTCGATTCCAATCAGATCCAAGAGAATCTCATTTAACAGCGGTTAAGAGAATTCTAAGGTATCTGAAAGGTACTACTAATGTTGGTTTAGTTTACAGAAGATCTAAAGACTACAACTTAGTAGGATTCTGTGATGCTGACTATGCTGGAAATAGAATAGAAAGAAAAAGCACTTCTGGAAGTTGTCAATTTCTTGGAAGTCATCTGATCTCATGGTACAGCAAGAAGTAAGCTACTATTGCCCTCTCAACAACAGAAGCAGAATATGTTGTTGCTGCTGGTTATAGCACACAAATGCTCTAGATGAGAAGTCAGCTGGAAGATTATCAAATATATGAGAGTAACATTCCTATTTTCTGTGACAATACTTCTGCTATATGTTTATCTAAGAATCCTATTTTACATTCAAAAGCTAAACATATTGAGATTAAACATCATTTCATAAGGGACTATGTTCAGAAGGGTGTTATATCTTTAAACTTTATGGATACAGACCATCAATGGGCTGATATCTTTACAAAACCCCTTGCTGAAGATAGGTTTAAGTTCATTCTGAAGAATATCAGTATGGATTTATGCCCAGAATGAGAAGATGAGAAGATCTTATGTATGAGTATCTTCTGAAATGAAATTGGATTATTTTTTTTAAGAAGTTCTGATTGAAATCAATTAGAAATTGTGATTCAGTTATTACTAACGTTTCATTGTCTAAGTTGATTCAGAATCTCTTTAAAAGCAAAACAGCTGTAACTGGATATCCAGATGGTAAACACGTGTTCACCATTTCTGGACAAGCGTGCGTGCAGTTGAGGGGACGTCTACTTAGGTAACTGTGCAAATCTCGTCTTTTGTCATTATTATCTCTCCTCACGTCAAATAACATTAAATGCCATTCATCATTTCTTTTATTGTCTTTCTTTTCTTTTTTATATTCCTCGAACGTTTCCCTCTTCTTTTTCCCTCTATTTATTCCTTCATTTCGTTGCATTTTTTCAATAAGTCTTAGCTCTCTTTCTCTTTCTTTTTCTCTCTTGTCCAACAAAGTTTTTCTTTGGCATAAACCCTAGTTCATTCATCTTCAACCTAGCGTTCATCATTAATCCTTTCAACTCAATGAGAACGGATGGAAGGGTTAATCAGTTACAGGATGTGAAGCATACCTTGGGATGGCTCTCCAAGTCTCTTTCAAGACAGATCTCTTCCTCAATGCTGTTATCAACATTTATCCAAAGGAAGAAGACCTTCTTGAGTCACTGGAGCCCGTTTGCAACATTAGCTCCCTGTCTATGAACTGTCCCTCACTTCCTCTTTGGTCTCTTGGATCTCTCCTACAGTGGAGGTTCTAGTCTAGACAGGCATGAAGAGTTTTCAAGCTTCCATGGCTGAACAAACTGAAGACCAGAGGGTTCTTGAGTTGTTTGCGCAGTCTTTGCGTAGGATAGAGTCTTAGGCTTTGTGTCCTTGTAGTTTTCTTTCCTTGTTGCATCTGTTTTCCTGCATTCCTCTTTTGTAATCCTTCTTGTTGAAATCAATGAAAAGTTATTTATGTTTCTTTCCTTTTGTCTCTTGATTTACATCTGAATCTTTTATGCTTTTTGATGTTATGACAAAAAGGGGGAGAAATATATGATAAATGATCTGATTAATATTATCAGTTACCGGGTAAAAAGGCTCCACACATTTACTAACAGAAGCTGCAAGCTTCATATGTTTCTAAGTTGTGTTGTTGCAGGAATCAAAGATTCAAGATCAACATAAGAAGCAACAAGATGAATCAAGCTCTTGGATTCTTGAAGCAAGCTGAGTGCTAGGAAGCTTCAGAATCGGAAGCAAGAAGGAAGAATGATCAGAAATTCTGATAATAGAATATGATCCAAATCATTGTCTATTTGCTCTGATACATTCTATAAGGCTTATATGGCTCTGATACATATTTTGTGTTCTGATACACATTTTATGTTCTAACTCATTCATGCTGACTTTTGTCGTTTAGTTTTTGTTCTGTAACATTTCAGGATGTAGAGATGCTCTGATGATGCTATGGTACATTCAACAATGTTCTGATACAATCTAGCATGAAGTGATGTAAGAAGAAATTTAAAGCTCTGAAGCTATCCGAGGGAAGCAGAAATCAGAAGCTGTGAATGTTCTAAAGATCCAGAAAACTCAAGTTCTGAAGCTGTCCTAAAAAGGAAGCATGAATCAGAAGCTGTGAATGTTCTGAAGATCAAAGAAATTCAAGTTCTGAAGCTGTCCTAAATGGAAGCAGGAATCAAAAGCTGTGAATGTTCTGAAGATCAAAGAAATTCAAGTTCTGAAGCTGTCCTAAACGGAAGCAGGAATCAGAAGTTGTGAGTGTTCTAAGGATCTAAAGAAATTCAAGTTCTGAAGCTGTCCAATGGAAGCAGAAGTCAGAAGCTATGAATTATCAGAAGACAGAAGCTTATGTGATCGTCTCTACCGAAATAATCAGGGAAGTCTTTTATTATTAAAGTTCTTCGAGTATTTATTTCAGAGGGAGATTATTCATCTCAGGGGGAGATTGTTAATCTCAGGGGGAGACATATTCACATGCTTATGCTATAGCTGTGTAATTTGTCTTTAGCCGTCTGCTCTTTCTGATCGCAAATTCATATCATTTATATATGTTTTTGTCATCATCAAAAAGGGGGAGATTGTTAGAACAAGATTTGTTCTGATCAATATTCTTAGTTTTGATGATAACAAGGATATGAATTTTGTGTGAGATAATGTGGTACTCTAATACATTGCAATTTCCCTTTCAGGAAATATATAAAGAGTATGCACAAATCAGCGCTCAGAAGCTTTGTCTCAGAAGGTTCAGCATGCAACATCAGAACATGGTCTGGCAAGACATCAGAAGATGGTCAAGGCAGAATCAGAACATGGGTCTATGAAAGCATCAGAAGAACTTGAGGTCAGAAGCAGAAGCACTGAAGTTCTCATGGTATCACGCTCAGAAGCACTTCAAGGTCAGAAGAAAAGAAGATGCTATGCACCAAGTTGTTTGACTCTGATGATATTTAAATATTATATTCACAAACATCAGATCAGAAGAAAGTACAGGTGGCAGGCTACGCTGACTGACAAAAGGAACGTTGGAAGCTATTAAAGGCAACGTCAGTATACACAGCGTGAACAAGGCTCGAGGTAGTTGACAAAAGCGTGAAACATTAAATGCAATGCTGTACGGAATACGCAAAGCATTAAATGCGCCCAACGGTCATCTTCTCAAACGCCTATTAATATGAAGTTCTGATGAGAAGCAAGGTTAACAACTCTGAACCAAATTCTGTGAATATTAACTTGCTGAAACGCTGTTCAATTCAAAGCTCAGAAACTTCATCTTCATCAAAGCTCACTACATTGCTGTTGTAATATATTAGTGAGATTAAGCTTAAACATTAAGAGAAATATCACTGTTGTGATTATAGCTTTTCAGAAGCATTTGTAATACTCTTAGAATTGATTACATTAATTTGTAAGTAACTAGAGTGATCAAGTGTTGATCAGGATACTCTAGGAAGTCTTAGCTTGTGTCTAAGCTGTTGTAATTAGAGTGATCACGTGGTGGTCAGGATACTCTAAGAAAGTCTTAGCTTGTGTCTAAGCATTTGTTCCTGGAGTGATCAGGTTGTGATCAGGATACTCTAGAAGACTTAGTCGCGGACTAAGTGGAAAACCATTGTAATCTGTTGCGATTAGTGGATTAAATCCTCAGGTGAGGTAAATCACTCCGTGGGGGTGGACTGGAGTAGTATAGTTAACAACGAACCAGGATAAAAATAACTGTGCATATTGTTTTTATTGTTCAAGTTTTTTTGACTACACTTATTCAAACCCCCCTTTCTAAGTGTTTTTCTATCCTTCAAATTCAAGGTGCTAAAAACATACCCAATTACTTGGTCTCTTACTAATATACAATCAGCACATAATTGTTAATTTCCCAAAATATAGCCTGAGATAAATAAGGAAACATAACATAACTTGTAACAGAAAAACATAACAGCCCATGCTGTCAAATACCGATGTCATGACATCTAGCATGACATCTAACGGAAAACCAGTATTAGCAACTCAAACATTTTCTGCAAAGCACATCAAAGTATGTCATGACATCAGTTAAGACATCCATAAGACACACAATGTTTTACCACAAAATTCAGCCAACTTAAAAATATCTACAATCTCCCCCTTTGGCAAAATTTTGGCTAAAACATTCTTGTCACCATATCCGAGAAACACTATGCCAAATTTGTCTTTTAGCAGCACCCCTACGAAAGCGCTTTTAGGAAAAAGCGCTGCTATAGGTTTTGCTAAAAACAAAACTAAAAATAAAGGGAAAAAAGCGCTGCTAAAGGGGGTCCTACGAAAGCGCTTTTAAAAAGCGCTGGTATAGGGCTGGTTACCAAAGCGCTTTGTAGAAGCGCTGCTATAGGCTGGTTACCAAAGCGCTTTTAGAAGCGCTGGTAAAGGGGTAGGTTACCAAAGCGCTTTTTATCTAAAAAGTGCTGGTATATGGGTGGTTATCAAAGCGCTTTTAAAAAGCACTCTCGTAGGTTATTTAAAATTAAATTTTTTAAAACAAAACATTCGTAGTTTATTAAGTTTTTCAGAAATCACGATATACCAGCTTCTTCTTCTTCCCCCAACGTAAACCTAGCTTCTCAGAAATCACGAAAATCTCCACGAAAATCTTTGCCTTCAACGAAATTGATTCTGAAATTCGACTATACTGTCACCATAGGAACTGGTTTACGTTGATTCCATCTCTGAATTTCGTCTTCTCTTTCACCGCCTCGCAAACGGCAAACGACGTTGTCACCATAGTGAGTTTTGATTGGGAATATTCTGTTCTTCAAATTTAACAGACTCGACGACATTCACTCGACAACATTCACTCGACAACATTCACTCGACAACATTCATACAAAGCCCTAAATTTTCTTGCTCCGTTCTGCATTCACTCGACAACATTCTTGTTTCCTTGATTCTTTACCAGGTATTCTTCATCGTGCCTATGACATTTCTTTTGGTTTTTTTTAAAGCTATTCATCCCATTCTATGTTTTAAGTTTAAAAGAAAATAAAACTTTGTATTTGAGTTTCTTTACACTTATCGCTGGCCAGTATTTATGTTAGCTCTAAATATGTAGGAGAATCAAACTGTTGGACGAGCAGTGAGGTCTTGTTGGTAGAGTTTAATAACATTTTGTACTGGAAACATATTAGGTATTTAGTTCCAATGTTTTCTAGCAGTGAGGTCTTGTTACAAGTTTTGAGCAGTTTGAGACACAAAATCATCAGAAGGTTTGATAAGTGGAGAAGAATGGTGAGGCAACAACAGGGAAAGTTTTATATTATGAGGATGTGTATCTATATGCTTCTCAATTGGCATAAGTACTCTTAGTTAAAAGCATTTTTTAAAGTTTTTTCAACCAGCTTTTATAGTTTTAGGTGTTAAGTGTTATATATATTAGCTAGTTATATTGGATTGCACTATTTGATCGTTGACCTTAGTCATTATAGCAAATTAATAGTAACTGAATTTGTATATGTAACATCTTTAAGCAGTTGAAAATCAACATAGAAATGTAAAATATCTTTCTCATTTTCTTTCTGGATCTCTTTAATGCCTCCCTTCCCTTAGAAACTCTTAGTTTTAGTTTCAGTTGTACGTGTTGTCACAAAAACTTAGAAATGGAAGAAAAGACCATATTAAGTGTATATAATTAAGTGTTATATTTTTTTACTACCACTGATATGTATATACACTTTTGTAAATTTAACAATTTAATTTTCAATTTTCCCTTATGCATGATACATTACGTCCTCTCTTATATAAGTGAAACTAATTATGGTAAGCTCTTACTAAATATGTGACTTAGTTTTCATAAGATTTTGTTAATAATGCATATGATTACAGCTAGTACAATATATTATTACTTCTAGTTGTGCATGTGATTCTTGCTAACTCTCTTTGTGGTTATTAACTAGAAGAAGTTAGCTAGTTAGTAGTATAATACTATATAAAAAGCTATGCTTCAAAGTATCTCTTTATTTGATGGGATCATGGAATTATTTCCCCATAAAAGTTATGCTTCCGGCGAAGAATCTTATTATTTATTTGATGGGATCATGGTTATGATCATTTTGAGTTGGTTATGGTTCACTATATTTATGATGATTGAGTACAAGACAAATTACTACGCATGAGTTAGAATATCTAACTGAAAATTTGGTGATGGTATTGTCTAAAAATCGATTATTAGGTGGACATGATATTTGCATAGAAACCGTGTTAATTCAAGTGTCTAAGTGCTGAAATTTTTTGTGGTGTTATTTGATATTGTTAGCATGATATTTGGTTGAAATAGTGGATTAAAGAGAGGGTATAATATTGGAAGTTTACTTGGTTCTTGCTTACTTGAGTTGTTCAGCACTAATTGTTGAATTTGATGGATAACACTTGATGGTGTATTTATAGTTAAAATTCCTTTATATTATAGCGGTTTTTCGGTTGATGTCGGTGTTTATACATAAGGTTGGAATCACTTGAAAATTGATTCTCTTGAGATTTTTATGCATAATTTGCTGCTGTCTAGCTTTTGATTTGTATGAATAATGCTTGATCTAAGCTTGATTTTTCATGTATTGGAATTGAAATGGATTATAGCATGAATTATAGATGAAACACAAAGTTTCACAAAGATATACACTAATTAAGTTCAACACAACTCAACACAACTAGTAATTTTTGACATATTTCTTTGTCTTCTGCAGGTTCTTTCGTAGCTACAGGTTCATTGGCTCTTATATAGCTCCTCTGTTGAAAGGTGAGTTATTATTGATATCTTGTATTTGCTTTGTATTTGTTTTAACAGTTTACCTTGTAAAAATATTTTTCATATAATAGTGATACTTATAATATTTATGCTATAATAATTAAGACATGAGTGATAGATTCTAAACTGTGTTAATGTTTTAATGTATTGAAGTTTTAACATGAGTGATAGATTCTAAACTGTTTTAATATTGTTTTAATAGATAGATATAAGAGAGGTTTCATGTTAAATCTAATAGTTCTGTAACATAATTTTTCCCTACCAGCCTGTGGCTTATTTTCTCTGATTCCAGACTAAAAACAGAACAAAACACTAACAGTTGAACTGCCATGTCCCTTTGTGTCATTCTCATTGGTGTAGTGTAATACTCATTATTCCGACATGTGGAATATTCTCTGATTTTTAAGTGATGAACTTACTAACTTTGTAACTTTTAGATTATATTAAGTAATACTCGTTATTCCGACATGTGGAATATTCTTGATGTCAATTTCGTTAATCGTTAAGTGATGACCTTACTAACTTTGTGAATTGAATTCGCTATAGGGGTTACTTATGAAGAGTGAAAGTTTGATCGTTTTTGTTTAGCTTAATTAAGACATGGATAAGACATGGATGAATTCAAACCGATTGTCAAAAGAGTACGAGAAAGGGGTATGGGAATTCGTTAACTTTGCGGTTGCGCACTCCAAAGAACCGATTCGAATGGCGTGTCCTTGCATGGGTTGCTGTTATGGGGATAAGGTTGACGGGAATCAGTTGGCATCGCATTTACTACGGTTTGGAATTGATAGAAGTTATACAGTTTGGAGTTTGCATGGTGAGAAAAGTAACGGGAATGTTGAGTCGAGGTGTAATACAAAGTATGCTTCAAACGAAGATTGCACAGACACATATGATTGTGATCGAGTCGAAGAGATTGCAAAAGCTCTTGAAAAAGATCTTGAGGATTGTCCCAAAATGTTTGAGAGGTTGGTAAGCGATGCAGAGAAACCGTTGTATGATGGTTGTTCAAAATTCACAAGATTGTCTGCGGTGTTAAAGTTGTACAACTTAAAGGCGGACAATGGATGGTCGGATAAAAGTTTCACAGAGTTATTAGCCCTTATGAAAGATATGCTACTAGAGGATAATGTTCTTCCCAATCGAACGTATGAAGCCAAAAAGATGTTGTCCTCTATTGGCATGAGCTATGATAAGATACATGCATGTCTAAACGATTGCGTTTTGTTTCAAAATGAGTATGCAGCGTTGAATGAGTGTCCTAAATGCGGTGCCCCTCGATATAAGAAAAAGTTGTCTCCGGCCAAAGTCTTATGGTATTTTCCTATAATTCCGAGATTTAGACGCATGTATCGTAGTGAAACCGATTCAAGAAACTTGACTTGGCATGCAAATGAAAGAATTATTGATGGAAAGTTGCGACATCCGGCAGACTCACCACAGTGGATGAAAGTTAATAGTGAATATCCTGAATTTGGAAAAGAAGCAAGAAACCTTCGCTTGTCATTGTCTACTGATGGAATGAACCCGCATGGTATTCAAAGTATCTCGCATAGCACATGGCATGTGATTCTTATGATTTATAACCTACCTCTATGGCTATGTATGAAGCGTAAGTACATGATGTTATCTATGCTAATTTATGGGCCTAAACAACCAGGGAATGACATAGACGTAAAATATTTGTGGGAGAATGGTGTGGAGGTTTACGATGGGTATAGGAAAGAAAGTTTCAACTTGAGGGCGATGTTGTTTGGAACAATTAATGATTTTCCAGCATACGGAAATCTATCCGGGTACAGCAATAAAGGTCAAAAAGCGCGTCCTGTTTGTGAAGATGAAACCGATACGACACGATTGGATCTTTGTCAGAAGAATGTCTTTCTCGGCCATCGTAGATTCTTAAATTCTAATCATCACTACCGTGGGTGGAGAAAAGCATTCAATGGAAAGGACGAACAACGTACAACCCCGCCTTTTTTGACAGGTGAGCAAATTTTGAAAAGGTGAAAGATGTGAGCACTCAGTTTGGCAAGCCTTTTGAAAATTCACTTGTCAAGGGTGGGTGGAAGAAGAAGTCAATTTTTTTTGAACTTCCATATTGGAAGTCGTTGTACGTAAGACATTTCCTCGATGTTATGCATATTGAAAAAAATGTATTTGACATCGTTATAGGTACGTTACTCAATATACAAGGAAAGTCTAAGGATGGCCTTAACATAAGGAAGGACATGGTAAACATGGGAATGAGAACTGAATTGGGACCCGTGACGAAAGGAAGACGAACATATTTGTCACCTGCTGTTTACACTCTATATAGAAAGGAGAAGAAAACATTGTGTAAGTTCCTCAGTGAAGTTAAAGTTCCAGAAGGCTACTCTTCAGATATTAGAAGACTTGTGTCCATGAAAGACCTCAAGTTAAAGAGTTTGAAGACGCATGATTGCCATGTTATAATGGAACATTTTTTACCAATAGGTATACGTTCTATTCTGCCAAAAAAAGTAAGAAGCGCATAACTAAACTGTGTTTTTTCTTCAGGTCAATTTGCAGTAAGGTGATCGATCCCGCGATCTTACCAATATTGCAAAAAGAGATAGTTGTTACTTTATGTGATCTTGAAATGTATTTTTCTCCCTCGTTTTTTGACATAATGGTTCATCTAGTCGTTCATCTTGTGAAAGAGACACAATTGTGAGGACCAGCTTATATGAGATGGATGTACCCTGGTGAACGTTATATGAAAATATTAAAAGGGTACGTGAAAAACAGAAGTCGACCGGAAGGGTGTATTGCCAAACGATACATTGTTGAAGAAGCGGTTGAGTTTTGTACTGATTTTCTGTCAAATGTTCAATCAATTGGACTCCCCAAATCTCATATTGTTGAAGAAAAAGAAGAAAAAAGGCTAATTGGAAATAAAGTTGTGACAATATCAATGGTCGAGCGGGATCAAGCGCACTTGAATGTTCTGCACAATGAGATTGAGGTTGAGCCATATGTTGAAATGCACAAGGTTGTTCTCCGAGATTTAAATTCGAATAGAAATGAGAATTGGATAGTAAGAGAGCACAATCGAAGTTTCATTCCGTGGTTTAGGGAACATATTTGTTCAAAGTATCGTTCAGATCCTGCTTCAGTAACAGAAAGGTTGAGATGTTTAGCATACGGTCCAAGTATAATTGTGTTTTCTTATAGCGCATACGCAATTAATGGATACACATTTTATACCAAAGAACAGGATGATAAAAGTACTATGCAAAATAGTGGTGTTACCTTGCTAGCTGAAGCAATGCATATATCAAGTGCAAATGACTTAAATCTGAAATTTGCAAATTTGTCATATTTTGGGGTTATCGAGTGCATTTTGGTGTTTGATTACGCGAAGTTTCAGATTCCTGTATTTGGTTGCAAGTGGGTTGAAAATAATAATGGCATACGAATGGATAAGTCAGGATTTTTGCAAGTGGATCTTGTCATACCCCAAATTTGTCCTACCCTTTCAATATTAACTGGCTTAGGCTTTGCATTCATGTACATACCTACATTAGGTCATCTAACACTTCATGCATCACTAACCAATAATTTGAGACTTGGGATCAGAGGCCTTCTAGTGAATTAGGGTTTTATTGGGTTGAGGCTCCTACTTCAGATAAACTTGTTTCAACTGGTCCTTCTGTGCGCACTGGATTATGGAATCAGGGTTTCGATTCATGGATATTGTGGTTTTCCTCTTCATCAAACTTCAAAGTTTTCTTCACCCATATACCACAAATTCAATGATTAAGGGTTTTATTTCCCTATTTTTGTGGTGATTCGAAGGATGCTGCGCATTTGCGGAACTACAAGTCGTTGACATTGGGGTTCATGTAAGAATTTGGATCAAAGTCACTCTTGAGGCTTTTGGGATTAAAGGTATGAATGGAGAATGCATTAGGAGTTTGAATATGAAGCATATGGGGGAAAGTTACGTTTCAGATGTAAGGGAATTCAAACACACTCATTCATTCAAAAAAAACATTTGAACATGGTTAAGAAGAGGTCCTTCAAGCTACAATCAAAGCCTCCTTTCAAGAACTCCAAGATTAAAAAACAAGAGGAAAATAAATTTCAAAGTTCAAATTGGAAGAAAGTTATTACAAAAGGAGCAAATCTCATTACAAAGCCAATTACATTACACTTTCTTATATTTGCTATTTCATTACACCCTATCCAAAGTCATTACAAAAAGAATTACACAAAATATACATTTCCTATGTGCTGACTTTCTTTGTGCCGTTGACTTTTAGGGTCAACCGTTGACTAAAACTTACAACCAGCCCCTGCACTCAAAGGCGAACTGCACCCGTGTCTTGTCCTTCACAAAATCACACATGGAAAAATAGAAAAAAACTGGAGCTGCATAGTCCATAAACCGAACCTGCATCGCGAAGATAAACAGAATCAGTCATGATTCAAAAAAAAGAAAAACAGCCTCGCAACTTTCAAGAAGCAAATCCACACACAAACAGTACATACATTCAAAGGAAAACCTACATTCGAATTCAGTCCAAGCATACACAAAGCTAACAGCCACATACATAATCATAAGCCAATCCAATCTCACCTCAAAACCATGATCTTGCAGCCACATCCGAGTTACATCATCAACAACAATTCAGTCGGCAGCTAGATTCGAATGCGGGGAGTTATTAGCTCCCGTGGACCTATCGGCTCAACAAAAAACAGAAAACCACATAAAGAAGAGCACTAGCATTTTCAAGTTTGGGGAGCTATGCTAACAGAATCTCACAAAAACCTAACTAACTAACAACCTATCCTAACAAATTCTAACCAACCTAACCGATTCTCTTTCTTTTTCCAAACCACCTAACAGATTCACAACAGAATTCAACTGAAATTGTAACAGAATCGGGGGAGAATAACAAAGATCAGAAAAACCGTGTAACAGAAAATGAGAGAGGGATTATAAACCTGGAAACTCTATATAACAGAGCCATCCTTCACTCGTGGAGCTCTCCCGAAAAATCCTTCACTTCTTCACTCTGTTTCGACTCCTTCACTCTTCCATCTCATCCACCACCCTCTTCAATACTCTCTCCCATCTTCATCATTTCAATTCCATCTTCAATCACCAAAGAGAATTCAGAAGAAAAAAGAAAGAAAAGAAAATAGGATAACGAAAAAAGGAAATCGATTGGGGCTAACCTCATAACAGAAGAACCTTCATCTTTTTCTCTCTGATTCGATCTGGAACATCTTCATCATCACCACCTTCAATTATATCTTCAATCTTCCTCATTCGCTCAACTTCAACTCTTCATCATCACGCACAGCATCAGTCATCCTTCCATTATGTTCGTCGTCACCTACACACCGCAAATGAGGCTTTAGAAACGAGAAGAAGAAGAGGGCGAAATTGAAGACACAAGAAAACCGAAGCGTGATATTGAACGAGAGAGTGAGGCGCGGAGTGAGCCGAGAAAGCATGATCGGAGAGATGAGATCGTTGCGTTTCGTTTCTGTTCACAGCGACGCTTCGAAGGTTGATCGGAGATCTCCACCGCGCCGTTGAGTTCGTTGAGAGAGGGAGAAGAGAACTGGAGAAGCTGATGAGTCACAGGTATTAAACCCTAATCCCCCTTTATTTCTCCATTTAATTGATACGTTATTTAATTAACATAAAGTTTTGGTTAGTATAAAGTTTAGTTTTAGCATAAGGTTTGAATTTGATGGAGTAAATTAGACTTTGGGCCTTCACCGAATTGCTGTTTCTCACCCCACTAAGTCCATGCACCCCCATCTGTTTACACTAAAACTACAACAAAAACTCTATTGGGCCATTGCTTGGGCCCTATCACCGAAGATCTTACTGTGCACACCCATGGAAGCCCATGGTACTACTACTTTTGGCCATTACTACACAACAATGTTACAAGACAATGCTGTTGGGCTATTCCCCATTGGGCCCTGCGCCTTTGCCATCTGCACCATCAAATTTAATGTTCACCCCCTGTTTCCTTTTTAACTACTAGAATTTAGATTTTAATTAGCTTTTTCCTATTTTCTTTTAGGTTATAAAATGCTAATTTCTCAACTATCATTTTTTAGGCTTTGATACTAATTTTGACATAAAAATGTTCATAAAAAATATTAGTTTTAGGCTTATAGTTTTAGCCTCTTTTGCTTGATTTAGAAGTTCATTTCTCCTTCATAAAAATGCCATAAAAAATAGTAGATTTTCTTAGGTTAGTTTTGGCATTTAAGATCTTTTATAAAAACCCATAAAAATAGTAGTATTTTGTTTAATTTTGCACTATTGTTTGAATTGCTTTTGTATCAGTTCCATGTTATTTTTGTATAATTGTTGTGTGACTTTGTTGCTTAGCTTTTGGCCTTATTTTAGGCCTATGTTGTTAATACCACTTGTATGCTTCTCTTAGATTCTATCTCATGTTAACATTAGGATTTAGACTTGTATAGACAACTTAGATTAGAATTTAGAAATAGTCCCCCTTCTCATTCTTTTTCTTTTCAATCTTAAAATACTTAATAAAAACCTGACAAAGATCATACTGTCACGCTTCTGATATATGGTGGGAAAGAAATGATTGGGGCGTAGGCCCCGATGTACGTTCTTCCCCACATAGTAGAAAAGAAATGATTGGGGCGTAGGCCCCGATGTACGTTCTTTTCTACTAAACGGAAAAGAAATGATTGGAATGTAGATTTCGATGTATTTCTTATCCGTCATTTAGAGAATCGATTGTGGTGTAGACCTCGATGTGCATTCTCTGAATATTCAAAAAAACAAACGAAATTCTTTTGGTATGATCTAAGTCACAAAATTAAATCCCCTTAAAAATCACCAACCAAAAATACTTCAAAAAACCTAATAAATGGTCAGATTTAAAACAAAGTAAGGAAGTGATGCGAGACCTTGTAGTGGGTTCTCGTCATCATGGAATTACCCTAAAAGACACAAACCAATCATTTCTTTTTCTTTTGCCTCTTTGGCACCTAAGGGCACTGTTATTTCCGCTCGTACGCATCATAGGCGATCCCTTATGCAAGAGCGCGAACGTTAACGCCGCCCAACTAAAAAAACACAAAAACAAACAGAAAATCGTGAGCCGAGCTACGGTAACTCTGATTCCTGAAAAGGATACGTAGGCAGCGGGGTAGGGCCCGTGCGAGTACAATTCTTTCTTTTCCCTACATTTTGCATTCATTTCGCATTTAGACATAGACATTAGATACACCCTTTAGATAGAAACAAACATAGGTGGATACCATCGAGTACGATGGGCGCGAGGGGTGCTAATACCTTCCCCTCGCGTAACCGACTCCCGTACCTTGATTCTCTGGTCGCAAGACCCTGTTCCTTCCTTTGTTAGGTTTTCTGATATTCCTTTCCCTTATGGGATAAATATATTGGTGGCGACTCTGTTCATTTTTCGCGAGCGTGCGACAGCTGGCGACTCTGCTGGGGAGGTTGCTAGACCTGTTGCTGGTCCATCCTTAGCGAGTCGATCCTAGCCTGCGTTTGTTTGTTTATTTACTGGGTGTTTATTTGTTTTTATGTCTATACCTTGTATATATGTTTGCATGTTTATTCTTCTGCTTGCATATCATGTTTATTTTTGTTTGCACATCATGCATATGGATTATATTCTGTGTTCCTTGGGGTCTTCTGTTCTGTTTTGCAGGTTGGGTGGGATGTTCTATGAGGTAAAAGGCCCAATACCCAGGCCAGAGTGACACATAGGATACCTAGGATAGAGTGGATAGTCATGACGCCGATGAGATGTCAGGTCTTGTCTAGTGCGATCATGAGACCCACGCCCAGTCGAGGTCCAAATGGGGTATCATTGTTGGCATGTAGATGCAACAATGGTGGTGCCTCAGGAGGACTGATAACGCTGGTTGCCATTTTGACCTACCCTGACCTAGACTACACCTGTGAGTGGGGAGGGATATACATGACAGGTACCGTTGGTGATTATTTGGTTCCGTTGGTGACTATTTGGTTACGTCGATGACTGTTTGGTTCTATTGGCGACTATGGTTCTTCTGGTTCTATGATCTATGTCGGACCTTTGATCTCATGACATCTGACCTATATCAATTATTCAGAGGATTGTACAGTGGTTACTAAGATTATATGGACCTTGATCCCATGCTTGCATTGCATAACATCATTGTTTTATCCACTTCATTTGTGAGGAATTCTAAAGTTTACTTCCAAAAAAGAAGAAGAAAAAAGAAAAAAGAAAATAGAAAAGCAGAAAAAAGAAAAGAAAAGATATTCTATACAAAACAAAGCTTTAATTCCAAAAAGAAAAAAAAGAAAAGTGTATGAGAAGGCTTTAGGATTCCTCGGAAACGAAACATTGCATTCATATCATGTTGCATGTCATGGTTCCGTATCAGAAGCTAATTGGGGTCCCTTTCAATCCAGATTTCTGCTTCATCAACGCCTTTGACTTCCCTACATCCGTAGCATACAAGGATTAATCAGAAGAGAATCATGGACCATCTTGAACAGAATCAGGCTGAACTTCGTAAGGACTTGGATACTATGGGGGAAAGGATGACCCAACTCTTTGAGACTCTCCATGCTGTTGTTCAAGGACAAGAAGAGCTAAGACAAAGTGTTGCTAAGTTGGCTAATGGTACTCCTACTACTGTTGCTAATGGGGGATCAAAATCTGTGCCCGTGGAAATTCCAAACAAGGAGGATTCACATCATGAGAACGATTCTGAACTCGAAGCTTTCAAGTTCCCGATTGAAGAAAATGAGAGAAAGTTCCATCTCTTGGAAGAAAGATTGAAGGCTTTAGAAGGTCGAGGCTCCTCTGGTTTAAATGCTATTGATTTGTGCTTAGTTCCTGATATCAAGATTCCTGCTAAATTCAAAGTCCCCAATTTTGAGAAATACAAGGGTACCACTTGTCCGATGAGTCACATCAAGGCATTTTGCAACAAGATGGCTCCGTATGCAGAAAATGATAAGCTTCTAATGCACTTCTTTCAGGATAGCCTAAGTGGGGCATCCCTTGAGTGGTATACACGACTTGAACGAACCCATGTCCGCACATGGGATGAACTAGCAGAGGCATTTCTCAAGCATTACAAGTACAATAGTGACATGGCTCCTACTAGACTACAACTCCAAAGTTTAACTCAAAAGGTTGATGAGTCTTTCAAAGAGTATGCACAAAGATGGAGAGAATTAGCTTCCAGAGTCCAACCTCCTCTTTTGGAACGAGAGCTTGTAGACATGTTCATGAACACTTTGAAAGATCCATATCTGAATATGATGGTTGGATGTGCTTCCTCCGAATTCTCAAGTTTGGTGGTCGTAGGGGAACGAATTGAAAACACCTTAAAGATGGGTAAAATCCAAGATATGGCCAACGTTCCCGAATTCACTGAAGAAGAGAAAAGCAAAACATGTGCAGTTTCAGAGATTGAGGAAGAGGGAGTCCCTGGTCATCCTCAGGTTCAGGTTCCTAACTATCAGATGGTCCTAGTTTCTCCTGGCCAATATGTTCCACAAGCCTTTGCCACCACTATCAATCAGCAACCTCAGATGGTCCAACAACAACCAATTCAGTATTTGCCACAAGAGCAACGTGTCCCACATCAACAAGGTCATCCGAATCAACGCCAACCTAGAAGTAATTTGGAACGAAGAAATGCTCCGTTGGACCAGATTCCTATGACATATTGCAAACTTCTCCCATATCTAGTTCAAAGCTCATTGGTGGTTCCCAAATCTCTAAAGCCTCCACCACAACCGTTTCCACCTGGGTATGACCCTAATGTGCAATGTGGATATCACGCTGGATCAGCAGGGCACTCAACTGAGGACTGCAACGCTTTCAAAGCCAAAGTACAACAGTTGATTGATGGGAGGCATATAACCCTTCAGGAAGGAAACATGTGGGTGAATGGAATCCCTTTGCTCGAATGAGTGCCTAGATTTCAGAAAGTCTCCAAAATCAACAAATTCCCTGTTTAAACTCGTTGGTAGGATAATAATAAAAGCACCTCTCCTTCTCAAGGTTCTTGTGCTCAGTTGTATCCCCGAGAGTTGTTGTTTCAGTTGGTGTTTTTGGTCTTTCCTCGCAACAGATAGCTTTTCTAAGTTTGATGACCATGCAAGGTTCCTCCATGTTTGAGGGTGAATATTCCTTCAACATCTATGCTTGGGGCTCCCGCACGAGGGATAAGCAAGACGTACTCTTATCTTGAGCATTGCATCACTCGCATTGCTCGAATCCCTAAAGTGAGGCAAAAAATTTACAAATTCTGGGTGACCTTGTTGGAGTTTTCTTTTGAAGTAATCTGAAAAGTTTGGAAGGAACTGCAGAAAGTATCCGAGATCAATAAGTCCAGACGGAGTCAAGCCTCCTCAACTATGGCAATCATCAATTCATTTCTGCATTTTCATTTTTAATTTTCCTTGTTTTGTTAAATGTTTCTTCCATGTAAAACTTGTTTGTTTTTAATAAAAATAAAAATGCATTGCATATGCTAGTTTCGAATCAATCCATTCGTGTTCACTCATATCTTTCTGTATATCGATATCAAACTCTTGATTAAGCAAAAAATATCAAAAGGAGAATGATGAAAAATAAAAATCTTTAATTGTGTGCTTTTGAATAAAACCCCGCTGAGGATGTACAGGCATTGTTTGAAATCCCCAAACACCGGAGATATAAGGGAGATAGACCCTCTTTAACCCCTTTGAGCCTTGAAGTAGGAGTTTCTTTTCTATGCAAAAAAAAAAAAAAAAAAAAAAAAAACCCTCACATTTAACCCAGGGACAGGGTAGCGTTCAATTAACCTGATCGAGCAATCAAAATTCATCAGGAGTGTGCATCCAAGGACACAACAATGGTTGTCTTCAAAAAGGTTGAGGAAAGTGAATACCACAATGATAATCCCTCATCAATCAAAGAATGAGGCAGTCACAATTACCCCCAACAAATCAGAGATTCAGGATCATACGACTTGTTCAAAAAAAAAGAAGTGAATAAAAAAAAAAGGAAGAGCCCGCTAAGTCACCAACTTGAAAACAAGTGACTTAGGCAAAAATTAGGGCATCCCGCTGGACTCCAAAATAAAATTCAAAAGAATTTGTCCAGGCAAAAATTAGGGAAACAAAAAAGAAAAAGCAAAGCAAAAGCGAAAAACGAGGATTACAAAACAAAGATCCTCATCAAAAGAACAAAGTCGTGCGATCAGACACAAAAATTGAAAGGTAAATGACTGCCAGGTCCAGAAGACTTCAGTGATTCCTCAATCATCTCAAACTCCTCTTGAAGGATGGACGCTAGTATCAGGTTAAGTTGAACTTAGGACTGGAGAACATCACGAAGAATGGGTGGGTTAGGTTAGACTTTGAGCCTTAAATCCTTTCTTTCTAAAACCGTGAACCAGACCACGGTACAACCCTTAAAAGACCTAATTGAAGCAGGGTTTATTTCAAAAGCAAGTTGTGTAAAACTGACTCCTAGATGTTTGCTTACCATTTGCGTTGATATCGATATGACAAATAATTCAAACACTGAATGTCACAACTTTGTTTTAATAACTTTGATTTCGAAGCTAGCATAAGCATTGCATTAATATTAGCATCTTCAAAACAAATATCTTTTACTTGTGAATAGACACTTGACATCAAGGAAGATCCAACAATGAACAACTGCAGAAAAAGTTGATCGATTCCATGAGCCATTCACTTCAATGACTGATTACTCCAAGGGGCGAGTTGTGTGAAAACTCTGTCAACTAAAGCATCCATTCACTGTTGGTCAATCTGGGGCAATTGAATCGAGGTTCGACCTCTCAAATTCAGCATATCTGGGGCAATCAAGTCGAGGAATCTCTCTTGGGTTCAACCAATCTGGGGCAGTTACGTCAAGATTTGACAAATCTCTCCAAGGATCCATTGGGGCGAATTCCCTCGTAGTTCACGAAGCTTGGGGCACAATCTTCTGAGTTTTATTGCCTTCTCCCCGATCATAGGAGTTTATTTCTCCTGGAACCATGGTTTCTCCCCAAGCACATGAGTTTATTTCTCATGGGAGTTGTCCCATTCCCCCGACCTGGTCTCCTCTTCTGAATTTCTCATCCTCAACATGGTGAATCGAGGGAATCTCCTCAAACTCACCATCCCCAAGCAGTTCAAGATGCAGGGAAAGTCAGATGAAGTCACTTCCTCCCCGACAAAGCTGCATTTCAACCCTCAGTGCAGTTTCCAATGATCTTTGGTACTGCATGATTTCCAACACCGATTCATATTGGCATCTCAAGACAACAAGAAATGGACCCCCATGATCATGCTTCTCCATCACACTGATGCCTTTATTTGGTACTCTGCATATAGTTTCCATTGCATATAGCATTGCATCCTCAGAAGCGTAGCATATCCATTAAAATGGATCATTACGCCATACAAAAATTCAAACATGCATACAAAGCATAAGCCAGACAGTACAAATAAGCACTCAATCAAGACAACGACACTTCCCCGCATAAAAAGTTGTCCTTACAAACTTCGATTGATATCTGTTACCACATCACAAATCTCCTCAAACCATGGTGCCAATACCTGGTATCCTCAATCCCCAAAAGAAGTCTCATGTTCTCTCCCCAATGTGGGTCGGATACAATGTCTTTTTCGTCAAAATCGTTGTCTCCGAGGTTATTTCCCGTGTGCTGCGTGAAGATTAGAGTGTGAATGAGGGTGGACATTCAACCCATCTCATTTTTCAATCGTTTGAACAACCATACTTGGTGTGTGGCAATTCGAACAATTGCCGCTCTTGAAGAGTTACACCCTGCCTTCGGCCTAAGGGATTAATGTAATTCTTATGCTTCGCAAGCATCAACATCTTCGTGATTATGTCCTTTGATCGGGTCTAGTCGTCACTAGTCTCTGTGGCCCCTCCCCTCGTACGGGAAAACTTTTCAGATCCAAACCCCGCGTTGTAAATCATTTACCTTCCAACCTTCGAGCAATTTCAAAGCCCAGTTCTCGCCCTGGCAAATCAAGTCAAAGCCCAGTTCTCGCCCTGGCAAATCAAGTCAAAATCCAGTTCCCGTCCTGGTAATCATCTTCAAAATCCAGTTCACGCCCTGGTAATCATTTTCAAAGTCCAGTTCACGTCTTGGTAATCATTTTCCAAATCCAGCTCACGTCCTGGTAATCGTTTCCCAAAATCCAGTTCCCGTCCTGGTAATCATTCTTCAAAGTCCAATTCTCGCCTTGGCAAACTTTTTTTCAAAGCCCAATTCTCGCCTTGGCAAACTTTTTTCAAAGTCCAATTCTCGCATTGGCAAACTTTCTTCAAAGTCCAATTCTCGCATTGGCAAACTTTCTTCAAAGTCCAATTCTCGCCTTGGCAAACACTTTTCAAAGTCCAGTCCTCGCCCTGGCAAATCATTTCTTTCATTTTTTATCCTCGGTGAAGTCAGTTCTCGCCTGACAACCACCATTCATCCATAATTCCTTACCGTAAAAGCAATTCCCAATCCCCAGCAAGTCATTATTCTCTTTGCCCATTCAACCATTACATCCATAAATCCTTCCACCAAAAAAAAACAAAATTCTCTTTCCCCAGCAAATATCAAAATAAAAATAAGAATGACACTTACACCATCTTCTCTCTAGGACAAATTTCTGGTACTTTGATATTTAATCTTCTTCTACCTCGAATGTTCGAAAGGCTGACGCCAATCTCACCTTCAGGTTTAAGATGATCAAATAGGGGCAGCTGTCATACCCCAAATTTGTCCTACCCTTTCAATATTAACTGGCTTAGGCTTTGCATTCATGTACATACCTACATTAGGTCATCTAACACTTCATGCATCACTAACCAATAATTTGAGACTTGGGATCAGAGGCCTTCTAGTGAATTAGGGTTTTATTGGGTTGAGGCTCCTACTTCAGATAAACTTGTTTCAACTGGTCCTTCTGTGCGCACTGGATTATGGAATCAGGGTTTCGATTCATGGATATTGTGGTTTTCCTCTTCATCAAACTTCAAAGTTTTCTTCACCCATATACCACAAATTCAATGATTAAGGGTTTTATTTCCCTATTTTTGTGGTGATTCGAAGGATGCTGCGCATTTGCGGAACTACAAGTCGTTGACATTGGGGTTCATGTAAGAATTTGGATCAAAGTCACTCTTGAGGCTTTTGGGATTAAAGGTATGAATGGAGAATGCATTAAGAGTTTGAATATGAAGCATATGGGGGAAAGTTACGTTTCAGATGTAAGGGAATTCAAACACACTCATTCATTCAAAAAAAACATTTGAACATGGTTAAGAAGAGGTCCTTCAAGCTACAATCAAAGCCTCCTTTCAAGAACTCCAAGATTAAAAAACAAGAGGAAAATAAATTTCAAAGTTCAAATTGGAAGAAAGTTATTACAAAAGGAGCAAATCTCATTACAAAGCCAATTACATTACACTTCCTTATATTTGCTATTTCATTACACCCTATCCAAAGTCATTACAAAAAGAATTACACAAAATATACATTTCCTATGTGCTGACTTTCTTTGTGCCGTTGACTTTTAGGGTCAACCGTTGACTAAAACTTACAACCAGCCCCTGCACTCAAAGGCGAACTGCACCCGTGTCTTGTCCTTCACAAAATCACACATGGAAAAATAGAAAAAAACTGGAGCTGCATAGTCCATAAACCGAACCTGCATCGCGAAGATAAACAGAATCAGTCATGATTCAAAAAAAAGAAAAACAGCCTCGCAACTTTCAAGAAGCAAATCCACACACAAACAGTACATACATTCAAAGGAAAACCTACATTCGAATTCAGTCCAAGCATACACAAAGCTAACAGCCACATACATAATCATAAGCCAATCCAATCTCACCTCAAAACCATGATCTTGCAGCCACATCCGAGTTACATCATCAACAACAATTCAGTCGGCAGCTAGATTCGAATGCGGGGAGTTATTAGCTCCCGTGGACCTATCGGCTCAACAAAAAACAGAAAACCACATAAAGAAGAGCACTAGCATTTTCAAGTTTGGGGAGCTATGCTAACAGAATCTCACAAAAACCTAACTAACTAACAACCTATCCTAACAAATTCTAACCAACCTAACCGATTCTCTTTCTTTTTCCAAACCACCTAACAGATTCACAACAGAATTCAACTGAAATTGTAACAGAATCGGGGGAGAATAACAAAGATCAGAAAAACCGTGTAACAGAAAATGAGAGAGGGATTATAAACCTGGAAACTCTATATAACAGAGCCATCCTTCACTCGTGGAGCTCTCCCGAAAAATCCTTCACTTCTTCACTCTGTTTCGACTCCTTCACTCTTCCATCTCATCCACCACCCTCTTCAATACTCTCTCCCATCTTCATCATTTCAATTCCATCTTCAATCACCAAAGAGAATTCAGAAGAAAAAAGAAAGAAAAGAAAATAGGATAACGAAAAAAGGAAATCGATTGGGGCTAACCTCATAACAGAAGAACCTTCATCTTTTTCTCTCTGATTCGATCTGGAACATCTTCATCATCACCACCTTCAATTATATCTTCAATATTCCTCATTCGCTCAACTTCAACTCTTCATCATCACGCACAGCATCAGTCATCCTTCCATTATGTTCGTCGTCACCTACACACCGCAAATGAGGCTTTAGAAACGAGAAGAAGAAGAGGGCGAAATTGAAGACACAAGAAAACCGAAGCGTGATATTGAACGAGAGAGTGAGGCGCGGAGTGAGCCGAGAAAGCATGATCGGAGAGATGAGATTGTTGCGTTTCGTTTCTGTTCACAGCGACGCTTCGAAGGTTGATCGGAGATCTCCACCGCGCCGTTGAGTTCGTTGAGAGAGGGAGAAGAGAACTGGAGAAGCTGATGAGACACAGGTATTAAACCCTAATCCCCCTTTATTTCTCCATTTAATTGATACGTTATTTAATTAACATAAAGTTTTGGTTAGTATAAAGTTTAGTTTTAGCATAAGGTTTGAATTTGATGGAGTAAATTAGACTTTGGGCCTTCACCGAATTGCTGTTTCTCACCCCACTAAGTCCATGCACCCCCATCTGTTTACACTAAAACTACAACAAAAACTCTATTGGGCCATTGCTTGGGCCCTATCACCGAAGATCTTACTGTGCACACCCATGGAAGCCCATGGTACTACTACTTTTGGCCATTACTACACAACAATGTTACAAGACAATGCTGTTGGGCTATTCCCCATTGGGCCCTGCGCCTTTGCCATCTGCACCATCAAATTTAATGTTCACCCCCTGTTTCCTTTTTAACTACTAGAATTTAGATTTTAATTAGCTTTTTCCTATTTTCTTTTAGGTTATAAAATGCTAATTTCTCAACTATCATTTTTTAGGCTTTGATACTAATTTTGACATAAAAATGTTCATAAAAAATATTAGTTTTAGGCTTATAGTTTTAGCCTCTTTTGCTTGATTTAGAAGTTCATTTCTCCTTCATAAAAATGCCATAAAAAATAGTAGATTTTCTTAGGTTAGTTTTGGCATTTAAGATCTTTTATAAAAACCCATAAAAATAGTAGTATTTTGTTTAATTTTGCACTATTGTTTGAATTGCTTTTGTATCAGTTCCATGTTATTTTTGTATAATTGTTGTGTGACTTTGTTGCTTAGCTTTTGGCCTTATTTTAGGCCTATGTTGTTAATACCACTTGTATGCTTCTCTTAGATTCTATCTCATGTTAACATTAGGATTTAGACTTGTATAGACAACTTAGATTAGAATTTAGAAATAGTCCCCCTTCTCATTCTTTTTCTTTTCAATCTTAAAATACTTAATAAAAACCTGACAAAGATCATACTGTCACGCTTCTGATATATGGTGGGAAAGAAATGATTGGGGCGTAGGCCCCGATGTACGTTCTTCCCCACATAGTAGAAAAGAAATGATTGGGGCGTAGGCCCCGATGTACGTTCTTTTCTACTAAACGGAAAAGAAATGATTGGAATGTAGATTTCGATGTATTTCTTATCCGTCATTTAGAGAATCGATTGTGGTGTAGACCTCGATGTGCATTCTCTGAATATTCAAAAAAACAAACGAAATTCTTTTGGTATGATCTAAGTCACAAAATTAAATCCCCTTAAAAATCACCAACCAAAAATACTTCAAAAAACCTAATAAATGGTCAGATTTAAAACAAAGTAAGGAAGTGATGCGAGACCTTGTAGTGGGTTCTCGTCATCATGGAATTACCCTAAAAGACACAAACCAATCATTTCTTTTTCTTTTGCCTCTTTGGCACCTAAGGGCACTGTTATTTCCGCTCGTACGCATCGTAGGCGATCCCTTATGCAAGAGCGCGAACGTTAACGCCGCCCAACTAAAAAACACAAAAACAAACAGAAAATCGTGAGCCGAGCTACGGTAACTCTGATTCCTGAAAAGGATACGTAGGCAGCGGGGTAGGGCCCGTGCGAGTACAATTCTTTCTTTTCCCTACATTTTGCATTCATTTCGCATTTAGACATAGACATTAGATACACCCTTTAGATAGAAACAAACATAGGTGGATACCATCGAGTACGATGGGCGCGAGGGGTGCTAATACCTTCCCCTCGCGTAACCGACTCCCGTACCTTGATTCTCTGGTCGCAAGACCCTGTTCCTTCCTTTGTTAGGTTTTCTGATATTCCTTTCCCTTATGGGATAAATATATTGGTGGCGACTCTGTTCATTTTTCGCGAGCGTGCGACAGATCTCAACAGGGTGGGGTACAAAGACGAGCCTTTCATTCTAGCCTCTCAAGCTAAACAAATGTTCTATGTCAATGATCCGACAAGTACGAAATGGTCTATAGTGCTTTTATCAAACAAAATAGTTGATGAAAACATTGGAGATCAAGGTGATATTGGTGTTGGCATTGAATCTTGTACAAGAAACGATCAAAATGAGAATGAATCTTGTACTATAAATGATCATAATGAGGGTATTTGGATTAATCCAACCGTCCGCGTTGTTAAGAGACGCGTAGAACATAATCCTACCAAGAAAAGAAAGAGACGTTAGTGAAAAAGGTAATAGTATACATATTCCGACTAATGTGCCTTATTCAATTTGTACCGATTGTTATATATTCAATTTGTATAGTTTTTTCAATTTGTATTCCGATTGTTACAATACTTATTCAATTTTGGTGCATATTTTTGTTTTGTACATAACTTTTGAACCATGTATCCGTTTGTCGACTTCTTTACATGTAACTATACTATTTTGACAATTCCGGAGCTGCTCATTCACTTATCTTTACATTTCGGGACTGTTTTTTATCGATTTTGCTTCTTCCCGTGATCAAAAGTCGGGCTTAGGGTCTGAATTTCGGAAAACCGACTTCATTTTTGAGTCCGTGAGGACGTTTTACCATAGCCATGTATATAAATTTCGTTCAATTCCGACAACTTTCTTTTTTTTGACGCTTATTCTGATTTCATCGATTTCGATTTCGATTTACTTGTACATGCATGGTTTGACCTCCATTTGACTTGTATAGATTGTTAGCTTATTAATAGTGTACTAATGTGCTTTAGTTTGTTTGATACAGGTTCAATGGCTAGTAATCAAGAAAACCCACAAGAAAACCCATAAGAAAACCTACAAGAAAACTCACAAGATAGAGATTCTCCGGATACAAATCCTCCACCCGATACATCATCAAAAGAAGTTGCACGAGGCATCACCATTATGAAGGGAATCATTCGACATAGAGACCAAGGATTAATATATAATTTGGAATAGAATTATGATAACCAACCAATTGGTCCTAATTCTACAAAGTTGACAAGCTATATTGGTACACTTGTTCGTTTGCATATTTCAGTCTCCATAGCTAAATGGAATCTGAAAAGCAAAGAGTTGGACGAGAAAAAAGACATGATTTGGGACGATCTTAAGGTATCATATATGGTTGTTGTTATTTTCTTGACGATAATTTGTTTAAATTACTTATACTAACACACTCTATGCGTATGTTTGTTTGCAGAGGTCTTTTACCATACCAGATGAGCGTAAACGCTTCATTCCACTACAGAAAAAAAGGGCTCCTGCCACGCCTAGGAAACCGAGACTATACGCAAAATAACTGTGGCGTAACGTTGAGGCCACGGTTTGGACACGAAAATCCAACTGTGGAGTATGCGGTCGTGGCCTAAGTAAAGTCCATGGTTTTTTGGTATAGACCACGCCTTTTTGACAACCGTGGCTTTTTTAGGCCACGGTTTAGGTAGTTTGATTAAGGCCGCGGTTTATATTTGCCATGATTACAGAACTGTGGCCATATGATAAAGCCACGGTTTCAGTTTAACGTTTAACATACAATTTTGGTTCAAGATATAGTCACGGTTTGGTTATGACCACAAATTTAAAACCATGGTTATATGTTATGCATTCTAAACCATTAATCTTGCCACAATTTATTTCTGTATCATATATATATATATATATATATATATATATATATATATATAAATGCACATGTATTAATAATCAAAAACCAATAATTATTACCAGCTGCATCAAATGATACAAATATTTTAATATTTTGTCGAACGATTGAAAATACATGTTAACCTAGCTAGCTGCCATGTAGTTCTCAAACAGAAAACTGAATCCACAATTACAGAACCTATGCATCTAAAACTAACTTCCCAAATTATAAATCCCTAAGCTATCTACCATTACTTCTCAAACAGTTATTATCACACTTCTTTTCTTCAGCAGCTACTGCATTCTCTTCCAAGACTCATTTTCTTGCAAACAACAGAAGAAAAAGTTCAAGCATACTCATAGTGAGAAGAAAGCCTTCAACATCCCTGCACTTGATAGAAAAAAACATAAACCAAAGTCAGAACCTACACTTGCTTAAGACAGAAAATCAGAATGAAAGCACATTAAAATTCATCCAGCCAACCATAACAACATAATGCACATCAATTTAACTTCATAACTCTGCATAACAGTTCTATAATAACAGTTTAACTTCTAAACTAACTTCACTAACAGAATTCAAACTATACCTAACATCAACACCATTTATCATAATAAGCCTAGGGTTAAAGTGAATACTTGTAATCCTTTAGCTGCACATCCTTACGAGATGCACGAACATTAATAGCACCCAAAAACATCCTCAGAAACTTCCCTAAAACCCTCACACACCAAAATTAACCAATCAGTAAATCAAATAAGTGAAAGTAATTAACAAACTAATTACGAAACTAACCGTGAGCATGTCCTGGAAGAAGCGAAGAAGCATCACCATCAACAACAATACATCTGGCTCTCTGCAAATCTTCATCTAACTGCAACAGTATCCACGGCTCCAACACCGCGCCGGAACAACCATCACTCCCTCCTGTATCCGCCGCGACGACCTTCAGCAATTTCGCAACCTTCAGCAACATCCATTCCAAGCCTTCAAATTTCACACAGACATAAACTCATGTTATATTAATACAACTTGTACAATTTCTTGTTTGTTTTTCAACCATAACAAGCGATGGATACTGTTGATAATGTTGGAGTCATTTTAATATGATTGGCACTTGATAATGTTGTCAGCTCTAAATCAATAGATCTACTCCCAGCCTGAAAAAGTGAAACCAATTCCATGTCACTTTAAGATAAAAATAAATAGCCAAATTAAAAGCAATGGTTTAGTTTAACTATACACAAATGTAACCCCCAAACCCTACAAATGTAATATTGTTTCAAAAAACTCACAAGTTCATAACGATAATACGAAAATAAAGGGGCACAGTTAGAGAAAGAATGAAGCTTACATCCACTTTCCATGCTCTATTTTCCACCTTCACCTGAAACACAACAGAGAAAAACGATTTAAAAAGGAAACAAGTTTACAACACTGATAAGTAAACAACACTAACTCAACCATGAGCACGATATTTATAAACACAAACAATCAAATACTGACGCTACATTATAACAACAACTGAGAAAGACAACAAAACAATTACTAAAATTATTCTAATTTCATCTAAAATCCTTTATTAGTAAGGGAACAGGTAAGGTGCTTACACAATGATTGCATTCCCTCATGGAATAAACAAAAAAACCAATTAGTACATTCCATCAAAATCAACATTCACTCTAAAATTTCTTGTCTAAAATCTCTTGTCTAACTTCTCTCCATCTTATCTACTCTTCTTACCACATAATCTACCGGTCTTTTCTCTACATGCTCAAATCACCTAAGTCTATTTTCTACTATCTTCTCTTCGTGCTACCTCCACACTCTCTCAAATATACGAGATTAAAAAAATCACGACACAATTGCAACCATTACCATTACCGCAATTGCAAACTAAAATCATATAAACAAGGAGCCATTTTTTCATTAAAATTTACAAAACTCAAACATGCTTTAAGGTATCCCAGCTCCTTAAAACTTGAAGCAATACCTAAACCATTAAGCAAGATATGTTTTTTCCCTAATTGAAACAAACACACAAAAGAGTAGAAAAAAAGGACCTTTTCAGCACCGGGTCCAAACATTTGACGGAGAAGAGCCATGATTAGGGTTTTCTTGCCAGAACCTGATGGACCATAGAACAATAAATGGGGGCAATCATGTTCCGAAACCTGCAACGAAAAACACATAAAAACCCTAACAAAAATGACAAGAATAATGCTTAAGAAAGAGAATTAAGGAGATTGATTGTGTATTGTTACGAATTTCTTGAGATTTTGAGCGATACGGCGCGACGAAGAGGCAGAAATGGCTGAAGCTTTCTCAATCTCAGACTCAACGTACAAGCACAGGGTTTTAGCTACCAACAAAGCATAACATCTTGACCTAACCCCCAATCTCCTTCTCTTTCCCTGCTACACGCCTCTCTCTCAACCACACTTTGTATCTCTCACGATGAAACAACAACAAACCATAATCCTCTTCTCTCTCGGTGAAACAATAACAAACCATAATCCTCTTCTCTCTCGGTCCTCACTCATCTCTCGCTGTCTCTCGATCCGGTTATGCTGCGGCGGAGATTTTTGGGAATGAAGAGAATATGAGGGGTTTTGGGTGGAGGCGGTTGAGTTTGAGAGGGAGGGTGAAGGTGGAAGATAGGGTTTTGGTTTTACCAAGATAAGAAGGATGTGGTTTTGGTTTTAGGAGATTATTATGTTACATTTTTGTTGTTGTTTTTTTTTTAATTTAAATAAATTAGAAAATTATTAATTAAGAAGTGGGAAACTTAAAAAATATAAATACATATTTATATTTTTATTGTTTTTTTAATTAAAAAATATTATAAAAGAAATTAATTAAGAAGAGGGAAACAAAAAGAAAAGAGGGAAAAAATGGCGGGACTAATTTTTTGGACTTGGGCCACAGTTTTTAGTCAAACTTATAAGACCGCAGTTTTCCTTTGTGGCTTAAAATATCCGCAGTTGTATAACCGTGGCAATTGAAGTAAAGGCCACAGTTTCATACTCCGGATCCAATATTTTATAACATAATTCTACGCTTTTAAAACCATGGCCAAATCATATATGTGGCCACAGTTTCTGAGCTGTGGAAAATTTTAGCGTGGCCGTAGGCCAAAAATGTAGTAGTGTTCTTAGTTTGGCCGGAAAAAGATATAGAGGGTGGAAAGCTTATCTAACAAACACTTATCTTAAGGATAAAGAAGGAAACTTTCTTGAAGAGGCCCCGATACGTCCAAAAAATTATGAGATGTTCATTGATGAAGAAGATTGGGTTGAGTTTGTAAATCAAAGAGATGAAGCTTTTCGAAAAAGGAGTGCCACAAATAGTGCGAGAGCATCAAAAGCCGCGTATCCATACAAAAAAGGGCGTTTTAGATATGCACGCTTAGAGGAAAAAATTGTAAGTAAATAGAAATGCGTTTTAATTAATTGTCTAAATGTGTTTTATTTGACGATTTTATCATTTGTGTCAATGCATAGTTAGAGGAGACGAAAAGTGAGGAAACCTCACTTCCAGTACATGTGTTGTGGATGGAAGCTCGTGTTGGCAAGAATCGAGTTGTCGATCCCGATGTTCAAAGAGTTTATGCTGAATGTGTAAGTATAACACTGTATCTTTAATTAAATCAAATGTTTTTTAATATATAATTGATATTTTATCTCCACTATTAATTATTGAAATATAAATGAATTACAGGAGACCTTGTCGCAATCGGTATCCACCGGTGAGGACCAGGATGATAGGAACGTACTTAGTAGAGCACAAGATGCTCCTGAGTATCCCGGTCGGGTGAGGGGCAAAGGTCATGGTGTTACTCCAACCTCTTTTTACAAGCATTCTAGGAGAAGAAATCCTACCAATGAAGAAGTGTTGCAAAAATTGCAGGAATTACAAGCACAAGTCTCTAAATTGCAAAGAGATAAAGATATGTATATGAGAGAAAAGTGCAATACTTCATCGGTGAAAGAAACTAGTGATAAAGCTAGTTTCAACTGTCAAAAAAAAATTCCCGAGGTAATTATAAATTTTTTTCCTTACAAATTGTTCTATTTTATTAATGATAATGACTTTATATTTACTATTGGTTTAGGGCATTTCATCTTGCCAACTATACTTATCGTCACCAAATTATCGCCTAGTTGGCAAGGGAAAAGTGCACAACACTTTGGGAGATTTACTTCACCATAGACCGCTCCCGGATGGACACCTGAAAGTATCAGTTGATGTTGTATTAGATCATGATGCGGTGCTACCGGTATCTGACATGGTCTCAGAGACAACATTGATGCGAGATGCAATAGGGTCATTTGTTGCATGGCCCTCGGAGCTCATTATCATTGGTGATGAGGTATTTTGAAAACCATTATGAATCATTTAGTTTTCGAATGTCAATTCTGCACCGTTACGTTAGTTATTTTTTACATTTTAACTTTAGACTGCTCCTATAAAACCCGCAATTAAGGGTAAAGGGATTTTACAGGAGGAGGAGTCTGTTGCATCACTAAAAGAGGTACATTTAAAGTGTTAATATATAAATTGAATCTAAAACTACATGATTTTATATTTTACCGATTGTTATATGATTTTTAGGCATCTGCTCGGGGGTCACAACAAGTGACACAACAAGTTCGTAGCGTACCACCCAAGGGTCCTCCGAAGCAAGCGGCAAAAAAAGGTGGTGCTTTTGTGCCTCGATACCGGACGACGCTCGGAACACTTGTTGATATGTCCGATTTGAAGGATGGTGCTCTCCGTGAAATCAATATGGATGAAGGTATCTTTGGTACTGAATTCAATTCAAATACTGCACTAGATGACTTGGAAGAGATTTTTACGCATGAACAACTAGGCGTCGCTAATATGCACTCATACATCCGGTAATATTCATTCATCGGATATATTATTTAATTAGTCGAACAATTTATTTACACATTTCAATAAAAATAATCTAATGTTTATTATGTTTTTATTTAAGGTTGTTGTATGATAGAGTGTTGCGCGGGGCTGCATTGTCAAACAGATTCCATTTTGTGTCTTCCGCCCATTGCAGCGGAATGACAATTGCTACGGAACCGGAATCAGTTAGACAGCGCTTAGTCGATAGATTCCTGTCCACCGGCAATACAGAAAGTCTGATTCTTTGGGGGTATAATACCCGACTAGTAGGGTTAGTTTCTCATTCTTGGTTCATCTAATCTTTGTTTCTTTTGCATAGCAAAATTTTCATATAACCTGTTGTTTTAATTTATAGAGCACACTGGTTGTTGCTTGCTATCAACCCTATAAGAGAAGTGGTATATTTTTTGAATTCGGTAGATGGCGAGTGGACCAATTATCTGGCTATGAAGATAATGATTGATACATAAGTGGGATCGTTCTAAATATTCATGTATATTTATATATTTAATTTTTTGTGATATTGATCTAAATATATGCTTTTATATTTTTGTTAGATCAATACAAGTGTTCCGAAGTCAACGAGACGCACAGGTATCCCGGACTAAATCAAATAACATTACTTGGATCAAAGTGCAGGTACATTAATTTTCACAATTCTGCTTATAATATTTATGCTACTTGATAAAACAAGACAACTATAAAATCTTATTTGTTTTTCTATGTAGTGTCCGATACAGCGAAACAGTTCAGATTGCGGATACTATGTTTTGAGGTTTATGAAAGAAATCCTTCAAACGAATCAATTAGAGATTCCAATCACGGTATGGATTTATAACTTAATTAGATATTTTCTTATAATTTATTACATTTAACTAAATCATTCATATTATGTTTTTGTTCTGTAGTACTTTGACGACTTCTATGCTGCTTCTTACACGAGACTTAAGTTGGAAGAAATCAAAGAGGATTTGTGTCAATTTTATATTCATCAGCTATTCATGTAGGATTTGTGTCGATTTGAAGTATAATATTATAGTACTCTAGGATGGTTACAAACTTTGTTCATACTGTTGCCAATATTTGAAGTATAATATTGTTGATGTTACTGATTTAGTTTGTTTGGCATGAGTTAGTTACATGTGAAACTTTCTGTATTCATACTTTACATGATTTAGTTTGTTTGACAGGAACTATAATGATGTATATATATTATTTTGGATATTATAATGGTATTATATTAGTATATATATATATATATATATATATATATATATATATATATATATATTGTCCTACCTATGGTTGAAAATATATCATCGACAATATATTACAGGTCGAAAATATATTACAGGTCGAAAATATTACAGGTCGAACTGGGAGGCTGAAATTACAGGTTGCACTTTAAAATACCTCATTTAGCAACGACAACGCTTTTAAAAAACGCTCTTAAAGGGCCACCTACTAAAGCGCTTTATTACTAAAAGCGCTGCCTAAGATTAAAAAAAAGCAAAAAAAAAAACGCAACCTACGAAAGCGCTTTTGGAAAAGCGCTGTTATAGGGGGGCTACCAGAGCGCTTTTTCTAGAAAAAGCGCTCTTATAGTGGGGCTACCATAGCGCTTTTTCTGGAAAAAGCGCTCTTATAGGGGGGGCTACCAGAGCACTTTTATGGAAAAAGCGCTCTTATAGGGGGGCTACCAGAGCGCTTTCAAAAGCACTTTCGTAACCTACGGCAGCGCAGGCTTTGGCAACGCTTTAAAGCGCTTTAGTAGCCCAAAAAAGCGCTTTTAAAGCCCTTCCGCGTTGTAGTGAAACACGGCAGCAGAAAACAGCTAGCAAACTACTAGATATGCATAATTGCTAATACACATCACAACATCAGACCTGTTGAACAAGTTCCACAAACTACACTATCACATAACATGCATATACCAGAGAAAACTTGTTCTGAAAACAGCAACAAAAACATAATCTGGGGTGACAATCACTTCTCCCCCTGTTTGGCCATAAATATTGCCAAAGCAACTGACATCTCCCTCTTAAAAGTTGCTCTTCATAACATGACCACTTTCCCCCTTTCATGCACACCCAATTCTACTCTTGAAACTTGGAGATCACAAGGAACATATCCAACACCCATTTGAACCTTCAAACAATTTCTGATTAAAGTCAAAATAAGACCATTTGATGAATGGAAAACATAAGACGCATCTTCATGTCTTCAAGAGCACACCCTTTGTTTAACTCTATTGGTTAAACGCACCAACACTCTGAGTCAACCTTTCTTCTAACCAGAACAGAAAACATAACTTCTCATAATGTCTTAACATTTGTTAGGACATCCTACACGACACAAAAAAACACCATCTGATAATCTTCAGAAAACACTGCTCCACCAGCTTGATTAGAATACAATCAGTCACACACATTGGGAGACCTACATCCTCATCCCATTTCAAGATATAATCTTCCATAGATATCTCAAAACTTCTACCACAAGCTCCAAGAGATGAATAGAAAACATCTCCTTTTTGTCTTCAACTTATTACTCGTCTACCCAAAAGTAATCTGTCTAAGACTATCCAAAAGAATAATCAGCTGCTACATGTTGATAATCTCGATCCTTCGAACCCACTTCTGAGATAAACCAAATGCCACTGCTTGATTACCTCCTTCATGAATCCTCATATGAAAAATCAAATGTCACTTTTTGACTTCTCCACGTTTATCAGACTTCTCTCAAGGACATTCAGACCCTTCAAGTGAAACTTGAACTTCAAGCTACATGTTATATAAAAACAAGCTTAGAATTTCTAAGACAAGAACATGTAACATCTTCTCTACCCAACAATTCCAAAGAACTGCAATGAGAGCGATCTTTTTGAAGTATCCAATCTTCAACTCTATAGATCTTTTTATCTTAAGTTGATGTGCCACTTCACCAACTAAGATTCTGATGTTGAACCAAATGTCAAAACATTATGTTTTAACATCTAGCTGTTAAATTCAGTTCCCTCTTCTGCCACTTGAAAGAACTTCCTTCCTTTACAAAACCAGAGTTCAATGCTCTCATAGACTTGATTGTGAAACCAAGTTTGAGTAGCAACCTCCATCCTGCAGTTATGCAGTTATGTCATCCAAGCTCACACTTTGATGAATCCCTGCTTCTTCTCCAAAGACATCAGGCACTCTGATGCATGAGTCATCAGAAGGACTAGTTAGAGACTAACCCCCTAGCTGTACCAAGGATGCCACTTCCTTGAGCAAAGATGTATTCATGATGTCAAGAATACTGCCATTTGTTTTTGACTCCACAGTGTGCACTAGCCAATGCACTTCCTTACCTAGATCAGAAATAAATTGATCCAAGTAACCACTATCAAGATTATGATGTCTCCCTCTTCTTGTACACTCCAAAGCTGAACATGTTTCTTCCCAGAAAACCTTTTTCAGAGATCATATGCTTCTGCTGCCACCAAAGAGATAGATCTTAAAACAAATGCACTATCCTTCCTGTACAGGGTCTTGAAGAAGATATGTCCCAACATCTTTAAGAATATCAGTTATCTTGAACTCGAAGGATAATCAATTAAATACTTGTACTTGGCACAAATAGCAATTGATCTTAAGTCCTTTCCCAATTATCCTGTCAGATACTTCCACCATAAGAATAATTTGACACACTCTTCTTGAGTCAGCATCTTCTGCTTGCAAGCACCATGTGACACAGGTCAACAGCGAACTAAACACAAGGCTGAACCAGACGTGAGGAGGTTAACCAAATCTCCCCCTCAAACTAACAATCATGGAAACTCCACACCGATTATCCATGCATTGTACATAAATGTCTCATCATACAACATCCCTACTAGAGGTAACTAACTCCATGATGAAGGTTGAGAAAACACTTAGAAGGGGGGTTGAATAAGTGTGTTTTCTAAAACTTTATGACAGAAGGATAATCAGAACACGATTATTTTTATCCTGGTTCACCTTCTCAATAAGGATACCTCCATTCCACCCTCAACAAGGTGATTTGCCTCTCTCAATAGAGGTCTTATCCACTATAATCAACACCTAATTACACTTGCACGACCAACTGTCGTGACTCACAATAAAGTGCACGAGCTAATCTGCTGGTGACTAACAATCCCGCACAAGCCAACTGCTTGTGACTCACAAATACTCTAAGACTCATCTAGTCCTAGACTTCTTGAGACTTCTGACGCAACTGGTCTCTCAAGGACTTAGTTACCATGTAACTTCTGTTGATAGTGTATAGATTTGCTTCTAGAAAGCTGTAATCACCACAGTGATATTTCACTAAGTTTAAGTATAGAATAATAAACTCAGAATATGAATAAGAGAGTTTGGCTTCCGAGAGTTTTTCTTCACACTTGATGTTTTATCAGAGTTGCAGCGTTCTTGTGTGATCTTTCTTGTTTCTTTCTGTTTTGTTCAAGATGTGTGTTTTCTTGTCTTCAAACGATCATGAGTATATATAGCTTCATAATTTTTGACCGTTATCTCTAAAACTTTGTTGAGCTCATTCAATATTAAATGGTTTGCGTGTTGTCTTTGCTTTTTCTTTCTCCAAGAAATTGCATGTGGATAGCTTCTTCAATCAACCTTGGAAATTACGCTTTTGGAGTGTTGCAGCCATTTTGCTAATGATTATGTCTTCAACGGTTTAATTTGAATCAATCAGCATAAACTTCTATATTCAGTCTTGTTCTTCAAATTCTGTTGTGAATATGTCTTCATCATGCGGTATCAGAAGTTGCTTTTTCAGCGGTGTTAACTTGAATCATTCCTTTATAATCTTCTGTTCAGCTTTGTTCTTCAACTTCTGTTGTAGATATGCTTGCATCGTGTGGTATCAGAAGTTTCTATAGCCTTAAGTTCTTATTCTTCAACTTCTGTTCTCATTGCTGGTACTGGTACATCTTCTGAAATTAGAAACATATGATTAGAGTACCATGTTTTCTTTATACAAAATTTGTTTGCTTGTTATCATCAAAACACTAAAATATAATTAGAACCAAACTATGTTCTAACACATGATTTATACCTATGCATACTCCAATCACACCAATCGGACTCCAGCTGACCATAAGCACTAGTGAAGACAACAACACTAGTCATCAGTAGATATGCATTGCCAGAACATACTACCTCAATTAGATTTGGCTATGTATTCTTGTTGATATTGATGTTTCGATGATGATTGATTGGTTTAATTGGAGTTTTGACGCAAGCAATGCAGTGTACCATTATTAGGGTTCTACACCTCTTGAATGGGGGTTTTATACATAAGCAATTTCAAGCTAAATCGAGGAGCTTGTTGAATTCTTGGCATCGTATATAGTTGACATGGACCATTATTTTGCCTGGATTGACCTTTGTTTTGCAAATTTGAGTTTGAGAAGCTATGGCCACGCGTGAAAACCGTGGCCAAAAACCGTTGCCATTGTTGAATTTTCATGAGGAAGCGAACCAGGGGAGCGCGCGTCTTCTCTTTGTGTTTAAATTTAAATATTATTTTTTATATATATTAATCTGTTTTCCATTATTGACAACATGCGAGGTTTGATGCAGTGGCAAAACAAAGAACGACCCATGCGCCTGGCTTCGATTCCTAAAGGCGTCGTTCATTTATTTTTTTGAGGCATTTGTTTCAAGGAATCCAGCGCGCTTGGCTAACTAAGGCATACGATACATCCCCATGTCTAAGCCATCGGATCCTCCTTCACCCAGATCTGAAGGCTAGGGAGCGCTGCTTCACCCTGGACCCTCCTTAAGCAGCCACACCAAATTAAAAGCTAAGCTCCTTTTTGTTTTTTCTTTCTTTCTTATTTATTTGTTTTTTTAATTATTTTAAAAATTATTTTTTATTAAAACTAAAGGCCATTTAAGCTTATAATTTAATGTTTTAGGTTTTTTATATATAGAATTTCATAAATTTTTTATTATTATTAAATTTGTTTTAATTAATTAAACATAGTTCTTTAGGTTAAATGACTAGATAATTAGTTTAAATAAATAGGTTTGATGATTAATTAATTTAGTTAAGTATTACATTATTTTAATCAGGATTAGCCAATTTTAAAATTAATTAGGTTAGGAACCAATAATTAATTTTTATGTTTGTTAACCTCAATTCATTTAGAAACCCTAATAGCCTTAGGTTTTTAGGTAGTGGTTGTCCATTAACTTTAAAACCTTGTTCCCCCAAAAAATCAGGGTTTGCCCTGAATCTTTCCAAAAACCTTTCCCTCTTATTTTTTATTTTTAACTTATTTAAACATTTTATTTTTGTTATGTAATAATTTTATATAAAATAATTATTTATATAATTAATTGTTTTACTTGGTTTGTTTTCACTAATTAAGGTTTGTATAATTAGTCAATGAATCTGTAATACACTAACCCTTATTTATTTTCCTTTTAATTTTCAGAATTGATCAAGGGTTCGAGGAAGATCAAGGCATTCAAGGATTTTGATTAATTATTGTTTCCTCTTATTTTCTGCCTTTATTTCCCCTTCCCCGCAGGTGTTTATTGTAATAGCGTAGGACTATTAAACTGTTTTTACTTTTCTGCCATGGTTAGTAATTTAGGGAGTGCAAGCCTGTAATTAATCTAGAATCACCTAATTACAAGATAACATCACTGAATTTAACCACGTGATTATGCACCCACACACCTTTAGGGTAATCACTCTGTTGCCTTTGTTGTCTGTTGCCTCTAATTATACTAAAAAATAGTCAAGTCCCTCGATTCCGAGGATACCTAAAGAAAACGTTGCCCTCAGTTCATTCATCATCAATTTTGTCCCTCGATGTTGCCTCGGTAAATGATGATTTGTCCCCATTGCTAAGGTATCCTCGTCTGTTGCCTAAAAATGACTATCATATCCTTCCCTTAGACTACCTGCCATCTTTATGGCAAGGGACAGTCTTATGGCGAATGATAACTCAATGACTCTTCAACATCCAATGAAAGGACTTCCTACCCTCTTTATGGTACAGATAGCCCTTTCAAACTGAAAAGCTAAAAGAACGATTTTTCAAACTTAGGGTAGGTAACTTTTAATTGTTTGCTCAATTCAAATTCAAAATCTTTCTTCTCACTTATCCTCAAAATCAAATTCAAAAATACTACGGTTATTTACAAGCTAAAGTTCTTCCTCAAAAACTTTTCTTATTCACATTACAAACATTTTTGAAAACAAGTGAGCTAAGCAATTAAGAGCCCATGGATAACCATGGATGCAAAGGGTGCTTTAAACCTTCCCTTTGTATAACTTACCCCCCGAACTCAAAATCTTTTTAAAAGGTATTTTTCTGTTCTTTTAGCCTTTCTATATATTGGATAAAATAAAAGTCGGTGGCGACTCTTGCTTACCGCGACATTTTCTTTAAAGTCAGGTCACTGTATAACAGACCTGGCGACTCTGCTGGGGACGGTTTCAAATAAAAAGAGGGGTTACCTTAAAGTTTAGGATTCACTTTAAATTGTTTGTATTTTATGCTTTATATTTGTGGGCCTGTTTGGGTTTACTTGTGTGAGAGATCCTAACCCGGATCAGAGTACCTTAGGTAAATGGCATGAGACCAAGGAGACTGCACGGCGTATACTGCTGCGGTTGGTATGGTGGCCATCGTTAGTGTGACACATTGGTGTGTCCTGGTGTTCCTTGGGATCCAGCTTGAGGAAACACTTGGCTGCTGCGTGGTGTAATTAAGCACTAATTTGCCCTCGAACCCTAGTTGAACTTAACTTTCGCCTATTAGAAAGTAGCGAGATGGCTGGCTTTGGTTCCGACTGAAGTTGGTTGATACTCGAAGCTACGCTCATATGGACTGGACTTTCAAGACATTTTTGGTCGGTGATTCAATTGCTGAACTGAAATAAGTGCCTTCGAGAAAGGTCAATGATATGAGCTCCCTAGAACCCGATCTTTATCTAGGACAGGTTGAACAAACTAAACTTCAGTGGGGAGGGTACTTACCTATGGACTTCATGCAAGCCTCTAAACCTAAGGCCACTTGTGTGACTTGTTTGTGTTTGATACTAACCTTTATTTTCCTTGCAGGTTTTTATTGTAGGACTCACTCGTCCTTATTACCTTATGGTTTTCTTACTACATTACATCTACATGACATCATGACATCATGACTCACTCGTCTTTATTGTGCCATTATCAAGGACTAAATTCACGCGAAGGGGCAAGAGGATTTATTTTCCTCTGGCCATTTGTCTTCCGATTCAGAGACTCAGTGCCTATCAAGGGGGAAGAGGATATATTTTCCTCGAGCCATATGCCTTCCATTTCAAAAGAATAGGTATCCCGAATAGGAGGTTATGACCCACTCGATATGGTGATCTCGATTCTCAAAGACGGACATTCAAAGACGAAAGTCAGAACTCTTCAAACAAAGATGCGACCAAATCATTTCCAATGTTGCTAACTAAATTTCCTATAGATCCTTGAAAACATTTCATGTGCATTCATAACATTGCATAATAGGTTCCCGCCATATGTCTCTCATCCTCTCTCGCTGTTTATTTCAGCACCAATGGATCTCGAGCAATCAGTCAAAAATCTTCAGACTCAGAACATCCAGTTCCAAGAGATAATCCTTAACTTGGCCAAGGGGCAAGAAGAATTAAAGACACTTCTAATCAAGAAGGAGAATGATCAACGTAGGCAGCAAGGGGGCCAAGATAATCAGAGATCCAAGCTTAAGATATCATTGACTCCGCTACACATACCACTGTCTCGAGTTCTGCAACAATTACTCAATCAGAACTTAATAACCCTATTGCTTCCATATTCAGTTCCTGCCAATCCTACTCCTAGATACAAGTGCGATGCGAGATGTGCTTATCATTCGAACAATCCAGGTCATGACACAGAGGATTGTTGGCAATTAAAGCACAAGATTCAAGACTTAATTAATGACAAGATCATTAACTTCAACTCACTTGAGAAGCCTCACATGGCTAATGTCGTGCACAACCAGAAAGGTCGAGATAAACGCAACCAACATGTTGGGGAAGTCCTGGTCTCCACACCTGTACCACAGCAAAGTCGTCAAAACAAGCAAAACACACCTAGGCGTCAGTTCACAAAGATAAATATGTCGCTAGCTCAGGTACTACAACACCTGCTGAAGGCAAACTTGATTACTGTAAGGGATCCTCCTGTGAAGCCCAACACTCCTGCTCCTAGCTATAAGCCCAATGCGAGGTGCACATATCTTTCCAATAGCATTGGACATGATACGAATGATTGTTGGCCATTGAAGAACAAGATCCAATATATGATTGATGCTAGGGAAATCGAATTCAACCCTCCCAAGACTCCTGTAGTGATCACTGCTCCCATGAATAATCACGACAAGACTGACTAATGTCTAGAAGGATGAACTTTTCAATCATTAGACTTATTTTCATGCTCAATTTCTATTCTGTTTGTTTAAACATCCGACTTATGATAGACATTATCTGTTTTAATAATCATCATTAGTGCATTGCATACGTTTGTCTTGAATAAATTATTTCTCTATCACTCATTTTAAACTGCATCTTTACTTTTCATATGTTTTGTGATACTTAACTCCTGCTAAGTTGTAAGCCTTTTGAGGGAGGGTAACGAAAACGATACCGCAACCTCATACAATATGCTTTTGAACGGACTATGCTGACGATGTACAGGCGTTGTTTCAATTCCTAAAAAGTGGAGATATAAGGATGTTAATCCCTCGTCAACCCCTTTGAGCCTAAGGTGTAGGAGTTTTCTTTTACGTGCAAATTGAAACCCCTTAATGATAGCCCGGGGCAGGGTAGTTACTCAGTTAACTCAATTATACTAGTACGCTTTTACACAAATATTGATGGTTTCCCGCAACTGTGACACCCTTCTAAACCCCGCGGCAATTTAAATAAATAATCACAGTAAAAACATACACACAAGAGTGCCACAATTATTTAAAACAAATAATTCAACTAAGGTCAAAGTCATGCTTCATTAGGAAACGGTTCACCGAAACATAATCATGTTTATCACAGCGGAACATGAAACATCATCAAATACAACCAAATAGAAATATAAACCAACACCAAATAAAATGGAGTAATCTCATAAAAACTCTAAAACTATCGTTCCCCAGTGTTACAGATCAGAGCATGACCGACACGATCCAACATAAACGGATAAACTCTACGAGTCATCCTCACCAAGCACTAATGCCGCTACTCCTCAATCTGAAAATGACAACAGGTAAGGGTGAGTCTCATTCTCAATTAGTAAATATTATGCAATTCATAAATAACAAGCATCACAATATACGGTTCACCCAATTATACATATTCAGATTTACATCTATTATTCATCAATTCACACAATAATAGATTACAACACATAACACAGAAATCCATACAATCATGTTATGAGGGAATGCATATGACACAACTGACACTATGCATGTGGTACCAATAAAACGTGGAATCAATCCACCTAACCGATCTACGCCTCATCGAGATACGGCCCACCGACACAATTTCCGCACAATGGGAAATATGTTCACCAACGATCCAAACATCACCGGGATCCAACATCAAATGCATATGAATGAATGAAACACACATAACATACTTAAAAACATCACTGAATCACGATGAACAATTCATCTCAACACCACATCACCGAATAAGTATGTACATGTTTTCAACATCATTCAAATAGTCATGAATTCATCACAATCATAATAATAATCACAACCAATTCTTCATCGCATCAAATACATTGTCACACCTATCTCATATGCACACAATGTTCAATTCTCCTCAAGTAATTCAATTGAGCTTTAAAGAAATAAAGTTGGCTACTGCCCATATTCATCATTCATCTTATAAAACATTTAATTACTTGCACAACGCCCAAAACGACACTAAGAAAGGATTCACAGATCAAAAGATACGTTATTTTAAAGTTTGGAAAAATTCACACACAGCAAGGTTCGCTCTGCGACGCAAGGCAGAGGCGAAATCCTTAAGACATCCGCTTAGCGGACCTCTAGCGACGTCAAACAGAAGCGAACTACGTTAGGACCTCCGCTCAGCAGACCCCCCCCCCCCCCCCCCCCCCCCGCTCAGCAGACATGCGATATCAGTAATTCTCAGGTCTACAACAGACCCTGCGATTCCACCTAGTTTCAGTCCAAAATCGACCCTAGACATCACATACAGGCATATAATCATCACACATTCAATCATACACCACAAAACATCATTTAAATTCATTATTAACCAAATAATTCACACAATCATCATCAATTCAATCCAAATTAAAACACCCTAACCTAACAATCCCAATGTCTAATTGAACCAAACCATACATCAATCTACCTATTACCTAAGATCACATAAGAGATACTAAAAGGAAGAGTCCCCCCTTACCTCGATGAATCTCTTGAATGTTCTCCTTCCGGTTTCACGTTCTTGCCTCTTTCTCTTCTCTTGCCCTTTTCGCGTGTTCTTCCTTTCTCCCCAAATGGTTCCTTTTCTTATTTTATGAAAATAAAATAAAATAAAATATCACAACTTAGTAAAAGGCCTAACCAATTAGCACCCCTCTTTTACTCACATCATACCATAAGCCCAATAGCTCTTATTCCATCAGTTCTAATTAAATCCAAATAAAATACTAAAATTCCAATTATTTAATTTAAATCCAAATTAAATTAATAAACTGAAATTATAGGGTGTTACAACTCTCCCCCACTAAAAGAGTTTTCGTCCTCGAAAACATACCTTAGACGAAAAGTTCTGGGTAAGAGCCATTCATCTGGCTTTCTAACTCCCATGTAACATTTCCACCGGCTGGCCCTCCCCAAACCACTTTCACCATTGCTATCTCTTTACCTCGCAACTGCTTCACTTAACGATCCTCAATCCTCATAGGTAATGTCTCTACAGTCATATTATCTCGCACCTGTATATCATCTATTTGAATCTCATGAGACGGATCCGCAACGTATTTCCTCAACTGGGATACATGGAACACGTCATGCAAATTAGCGAGTGCAGGCGGTATAGCAATCTGATAAGCAACCTTCCCAATCTTTTTAGTAATCTGAAATGGACCAATGAAATGCGGAGTTAACTTCTTCGACTTCAAGGCTCTCCCAATGCCAGTCATCGGAGTAATTCGTATGAACACATGATCTCCCTCCTTAAATTCAATATCCTTCCTTCTTTTGTCATGGTAACTTTTCTGACGACTCTGAGAAGCTCTCATCTTCTCCTGAATCATCTTGATCTTTTATGTAGTTTGTTGCACAATCTCTGGTCCAACCACTGCATTTTCTCCAGATTCGTACCAACACAACGGCGTTCTACATCTCCTACCATACAATTCTTCAAACGAAGCCATACCAATACTCGAATGATAATTATTATTGTAGGTAAATTCAATCAAGGGTAAATAACTATCCCAAGCACCACCTTTCTCCAATACACAAGCTTGCAACAAGTCCTCTAACGATTGAATCGTTCTCTCCGTCTGACCATCTGTCTGCGAATGATAAGCAGAACTCAACCTCAACTTAGTACCTAAGGCTTCTTGCAATCCTGTCCTGAACTTAGAAGTAAACCTCGGGTTTCTATCCGACATAATACTAGTCGGAACTCCACGCAAACTCACTATCTTCTCAATATACAACTGAGCCAACTTCTCCATCGGATAATCCATTCTTGTTGGAATAAAGTGAGCAAATTTCGTCAACTGATCTACAATAACCCAAATAGAATCACAATTCTTGACCATTATAGGTAAACCAGATACAAAGTCCATAGAAATTCCATCCCATTTCCAATCCGGAATAAACAACGGTTCCATCAATCCAGACGGCTTCTGATGCTGATTTTTCAACTTCTGACAAATTAAGCAAGCATAAACAAACTCAACAATTTCCTTCTTCATTCCAGACCACCAAAACAACTTCTTCAAGTCATAATACATCTTTGTAGCACCAGGATGAATACTTAATCCACTTCAGTGTCCTTCTTCCAGAATACTCTTTCTGATCTTAGCAACATCGGGTACACACACTCGGTATCCAAACCTCATAACGCCATTCTCATCGACTCGGAATTCACCTCCTCGACCTTGGTTAATCAATGTCAACTTATCTACCAAGCCAACGTCAGATTTCTGTCCATTTCTAATTTCCTCAAGGATACTATTAGTTAAATTCAACATTCCCAACTTAACACTATTGGAAGTACTTTTGCATACTAAACTCAAATCTCGAAATTGCTCAATTAAATCCAATTCTCGCATCATTAACATAGACATATGCAATGACTTCCTACTTAATGCACCAGCAACAACAATTGCTTTACCAGGATAGTAATTCAAACCGAAATCATAATCTTTCAGAAACTCTAACCATCTTCACTGCCTCATATTAAGCTCTTTCTGATCAAAGAGATACTTCAGACTCTTATGATCACTGAATACCTCAAATCGAGAACCATAGAGATAATGTCTCCACAGCTTCAACACAAACACCCAGCCGCCAATTCCAAATCACGAGTCGGATAATTACTTTCATGAATTTTCAACTGTCTTGAAGCATAGGCCACTACCTGCTTATCTTGCATCAAAACACCACCTAAACCCATCAGTGAAGCATCACAGTACACATTGAAAGAATTCACTGGATTAGACAAAATTAAGATCGGAGCACTTGTCAATCTTTTCTTCAATTCTTGAAAACCTTTTTAACATTCGGAATCCCATACAAATACTTGTCCTTTCTTCGTTAGCTTAGTCATTGGTAACGCCAACTTTGAATATCCTTCAATGAACTTTCTATAGTAACCTGCCAGACCAAGAAAACTACGAATCTCTGAAGCATCCTTTGGCGTCTCCCACTGAGATATCGCTTCTACCTTCATTGGATCCACCGCGATACCATTCTTCGAAATTACATGGCCAAGAAAATTTACTTCCTTCAACCGAAATTCACATTTAGACAATTTCGCGTACAACTTCTTCTCCTTCAATAACTCCAATACCACTCTTAAATGATCTGCATGCTCTTCATAACTCTTCGAGTAAATTAGAATGTCATCAATGAACACTACCACGAACTTGTCAAGATACGGGTGAAATATCCTGTTCATATACTCCATGAAAACACCATGTGCATTAGTAACACCAAATGGCAGAACAGAATATTCATAGTGTCCATACCTCGTTCGGAATGCCGTTTTCTGAATATCTTCCGCCTTCACACGAATTTGGTGGTATCCAGACCTCAGATCAATTTTGCTAAACACACAAGCTCCAACCAGCTGATCCATCAAATCATCAATCCTCGGCAACGGGTATCGGTTCTTGATTGTCACCTTATTCAGTTGTCTATAATCAACACATAGTCTCATTGAACCTTCTTTCTTCTTAACCAACAGTACTGGTTGTAGCAACCTGCCCTAAAAATTAAGGTTTAGAGTCATCACCTATTCTGAAGGGCGAATAAGAAACCCTACGCAGATACGAGATTCGGGGTAAGTTATTATAATCAGGTTGAGGGAAGGTATTAGGCACCCTCAACCCTTTCCTAAAGGTTTCATTATAGAATGAAGGTTTATGGCAATATTTATGAGGTTTATAGCTAATGAAATGAAAAGGGTGAAAATTGAGGTTTTAAAATGAATTGAAATTATAGGGGGGAAGGGGGACTCGCCTTGGTTATCCAAGTGCCAAGGTACCTCCTTAAGGAGGATCAGAGTCTACGTAGTTCGGGCACAGGGTTGTACGCCTTAGAATTAGAATTTATGGTTTGAAATTGTTTAAAGGCTTTTTGAGTGGCCTATCGCAGTTTTGAGTTTGATTTGATGAAGAAAAGGTTTTGAGGTTTGGCATACAACCCTGATTTGATATGGCACCGTTAGATGCGATGACCAATAGATTTGGTCAGTATAGCTAACGGATTAATGGAGCATCGGTGGTTACTCAGATCGATAGATTCGATCGTCGCGGGCAGCGTATTAAATGTACTTTATATTTCATATATTTTTTTATCTCTCGTCTAATGCGACTAATAGCTTTAGTCGGGTCGAGGAGAGAATTAGTAAGAATTAATTAAATTATTATTTAATAATAAAAAATTATTTCTCGTCTAATGCGACTAATAGATTTAGTCGGTTCAAGGAGAAAATTAAATTAAGTTATAAAAAAAACAATCAGTTAAATAATTAAAATAATTTTGTTAAAAATTAATTATGGTTTATTATTATTATTTTTTAGTGCAGGGGTTTAATTTTATTGTTTGGCAAGTAATTAAGGGTGCGTTAATAGCAAGGGCTTAAGCCCATTAAGGTTTTCAGGTCCGTTGGGATCCTGTGTGACGTAGGTGTACTGAGTTATGGTGCGTTCGCACGGTGTAAGGCCAGGATTTGCTCGTTCCAGTATCAAGGGTCTGCATGTGATCTAAGGGGAGACGCATGGTAAGAGGCGTGCATTGAATCATGTTCAATTGCTCCAACGCGTGGCCATCGTGAGGCCACGTATTTCTCATCCTGCGGTTGGGGAAGGATTAACCCAGAAAATCAAAAGAAGAACTGTCATTTTGTTGATTTTGTTCTCTCTCTTCACTCCTTCTCTCCGATCTCTCTCTCTCATCCCTTCAAACCTACCCAGAAACCACCTTCACTCCACTGTGACCCGTCCTTCCAACCACCACAAACCCCAGTTTTCGATTGAACTTCAACCGTGAAACTCATATATTCATCCCTCCACTCACCCAGAAACCCAGATTCGATGAAGATCACCATGATCTTCATCCATCCCAATCCCCAAAACTTCAACAAAACCCAGAAAACCACATAGAGCATAACCCTAACTCGCAAATCAAACCCAGATTCATGCAATACCCCTCAGATTCGACATGCAATTGGCAGTTTTAATCCAAAAAACAAACATGTAAACATGCAATCCGAGAAAAAAACCTAAGCTAAGTTCAATCGTGGTTACCTTTTGTCTTGTATTCTGGAACGTGTTAGCTCCTCTCCTGATCCCTTCTTTTTTGCAGGTAACAACTCAAGTCCTCAATTGAAGAATCCGACGCTTAGGGTTTTTTCCAGCAATCCCCAAAAATCCAACCCCTCTTCCGTTTATTTCTTTTAGTTTTATAGGCTAGGTTAGATTTTAGTTTAGGAATAGTTAGATTATTAGGTTATTTGATTCAATGTAATTGATCCGGATTCCCTTTGTAATTGATTCAGATTTAAATGAAAAAATTATATTTGATTTTGTTAAGTTTTGATTAAGATTTGATTTTTGTGTTAAAGATTGTATTTTGTTACGAATTTGTTTGCGTTTTGATTCATGAAGATCTCTGGGTCTGGGCAATCTAAATGCGATTAGGGTTTCTGTTGGTGTGGCTGCGGCGTCGAGAGGAAGGAGGAGGTGAACAGTGATCCGGGTTGGGTTTGACCCGATCCTAACTTCTGATGACCCACACGCTCCATGGACTCCATCTGGGCTCAATCCTTGGCCCAACATGCCAGATCCGCTGACTGGTCCACCTTATTGATTAAATTAAAGAAAAATAAAATAAAAATAATACCAATCAGCAATATAATTAAACCCTTAACTATCTATCCTAACTATTAGATATCCAACACTAAATTACTAATAATAATCTAATTGTAATTTTAATAACAATAAGATCCCAAATGATAAACCTAATAATAAATAATGATAATATTATAAATAAAACATGTAATTAATATACTTGATCTTTACTTAATAAAAATAATAATAATCCTAATATCAGTAATAATAAATCAACTAATAATCAATAATATTAGTTAATAAAAATATACATGTAAATGATAAAAATGAATAAATAAGTTGTAGTAGAATATAAAGAAATCCTTAGAGAGAGATATTGGGCCAACAATTTGGGTCCAAATATCTGCTAATTACACATCTCTATTTAACTAAAGAGGGTTTTATAAGAGAGCAAATTTAACAATAGATATGTTAAATCCCATGGCTCTTAATTTTTAACACCCCTGATAAATTAAAATATGTGAATCATAACGGGTAAATTTTGGGGTATGACAGCTGCCCCTATTTAATTATCTTGGATTGAACGGCGTGAGAATACGCAGGTCTCACGCTTTTTGGATCGAAGAGTTATTAAATAATAGAAGACCCTTAAACTTACCTTGTACTTGATTGTGAGAGAAAAGAATTGTCCTCCTAAAGCCCGAGTCTTACATAGCGGGAGCTCGCCGTTAATTATGATCAGCTTGCTATATCGCTAACAAGCTTTCGCAGTTTGTGGGCCCCACTTACTATAGTTTTAGTAAGTTTCCGTAGTTTGTGAACCCCGAAAGGATCACTTGCTACAGTTCTAACACGCTCACCTGCACCAATAGGATCATTTGCTAGGGTTATAGCAAACTCACCTGCACCAATAGGATTGTTTGCTAGGATTATAGCAAACTCACCTGCACCAATAGGATCATTTTCTAGGGTTACAACAAACTCAACTGCACCAATAGGATCATTTTCTAGAGTTATTGAAAACTCACCTGCACCAATAGGATCATTTGCTAGGGTTATAGCAAACTCACCTGCACCAATAGGATCATTTGCTAGGGTTATAGCAAACTCACCTGCACCAATAGGATCATTTGCTAGGGTTATAGCAAACTCACCCCTCCAATAGGATCATTTGCTAGGGTTATAGAAAACTCACCTGCACCAATAGGATCATTTGCTAGAGTTATAGCAAACTCACCTACACCAATAGGATCATTTGCTAGGGTTATAGCAAACTCACCCCTCCAATAGGATCATTTGCTAGGGTTATAGCAAACTCACCTGCACCAATAGGATCATTTGCTAGAGTTATAGCAAACTCACCTACACCAATAGGATCATTTGCTAGGGTTATAGCAAACTCACCTGCACCAATAGGATCATTTGCTAGGGTTATAGCAAACTCACCCCTCCAATAGGATCATTTGCTAGGGTTATAGCAAACTCACCTGCACCAATAGGATCATTTGCTAGAGTTATAGCAAACTCACCTACACCAATAGGATCATTTGCTAGGTTATAGCAAACTCACCTGCACCAATAGGATCATTTGCTAGGGTTATAGAAAACTAACCTGCACCAATAGGATCATTTTCTAGGGTTATAGCAAACTCACCTGCACCAATAGGATCATTTGCTAGGGTTATAGCAAACTCACCTGCACCAATAGGATCATTTGCTAGGGTTATAGCAAACTCACCTGCACCAATAGGATCATTTGCTAGGGTTATAGAAAACTCACTTGCACCAATAGGATCATTTGCTAGGGTTATAGCAAACTTACCTGCACCATTTGAATCATTTGTCCTAGTTCGGACAAATTTCACCTGCACCATTTGGATCATTTGTCCTAGTTCGGGCAAATTTCACCTGCACCATTTGATCGCTTACCCTGGTTCGGGTAAGTTCACTTGCGTAGAAGTTTGTTTTGTAAATGCGTATGCATCATGCTTATGCATTATGCACATGCATATGCCCCTGTTGTTTGTATAATGTATATATATGAATGTTTACACACGTAGATGTTGCGTGTATGCAAATGAGTATGTATGATAACTCCAACGCCTTATCTCCTTATCACCCGTTGCCTTTTGTTTAACCCCTTTTGAAATGTTCGTGAATCCTAGTTCGGATTGTATTTGAATGATCCATTGATATTATTCTTTGTGAACGAGTTATACTAGATCAGAGTGATCGCAGCGTAGGGCGTATGTAGCCTTCCGGAGATTTCGTAGTTTTATCCTATTGCTTTTGTATCGAAAGTTTGTAAGTTTCTCATATTAAATCCAAGTTAAAGCTTATGAAAATAATTTATCCTTTGCAAATGTTATTGAAATGAGAAAGAAAACGTAGTATGCAAGAAAAGAAAATTTTATTGATATTGCCTTGAACTGGCGAGTGTACAAAAATGCGAGAAAAGAAAATGACAAATAGAAATGATATTAATACTGTCGTTGCTCTTTTGTTATCGAGGGTCCCAGTAATCCTTCGACCTTAGAAGTAGATGATTGCACGAATCCTTATCCTTCATAGTTTGCCTTTGGCTTACAACCGGTAATCCTGCCTTTGCTAAGCGTAATACTTCTTGACCGCATCAGAGTTGATTGGGTGCGGTAGCTCATCCCCGTCCATTGTAGTGAGAACTAATGCTCCTCCTGAGAACACCGTTTTTACAATATATGGACCTTCATAGTTAGGTGTCTATTTTCCACGAGCGTCAAGTCGAGGTAATAGTATTTTCTTGAGGACAATATCACCTTCTTTGTAAGTTCGAGGACGAACCTTTTTATCGAACGCCTTCTTCATCCTTTTCTGATAGAGTTGCCCGTGACACAAAGTTGTCAGTCGCTTTTCTTCAACGAGATTAAGCTGATCGAAATGAGTTTTTACCCATTCTGATTCTTCTAACTTTGTGTCAGTCAGGACCCTTAATGAAGGAATCTCCACTTCGATAGGGAGGACTGCTTCCATACCATAAACCTGGGAGAATGGTGTTGCTCCTGTGGATGTACGCACCGAGGTTCTGTAACCGTGTAGGGCGAAAGGAAGCATTTCGTTCCAATCCTTGTATGTTTTCACCATCTTTTGTATTATCTTTTTGATATTTTTATTTGCAGCTTCGACAACGCCATTCATCTTAGGCCTGTATGGTGAAGAATTGTGGTGTTCAATCTTAAACTCCTCGCATAGCTCCCTCATCATGTTGTTGTTTAGATTCGACCCATTGTCGGTGATAATCCTGTTTGGAACCCCATATCAACATATGATGTTATGATTGATGAACCGAGTGACTACTTGTCTCATCATGTTGGTGTAAGAAGCAGCTTCAACCCATTTGGTGAAATAGTCTATGGCAACCAATATGAATCGGTGTCCATTTGAAGCTTTCGGTTCGATCATCCCTATCATGTCAATTCCCCACATTGCGAACGGCCACGGTGAACTCAGAACGTTCAACGGATTTGGCGGTACATGTACTTTGTCAGCGTAAATCTGGCACTTGTGACATGTTCTTGCATATTGGAAACAATCAGCTTCCATTGTTAACCAGTAGTACCCTGCTCGCAGTATTTTTCTCGCCATTGAGTGTCCATTTGCATGAGTTCCGAAGGTTCCTTCGTGTACTTCTCTGATAATCTCCTTGGCCTCATTTTTATCCACGCACCTTAGTAACACCGAGTCGTAATTTTGCTTGTATAGGACATTTCCGCTCAGGAAGAACTTAGCTGCCAATCTCCTTAGTGTCTTTTTTATCAATCGTAGAGGCGTTCTCCGGGTATTCTTGTCTCTCCAAGTACCTTTTGATATCATGGTACCATGGTTTGTTGTCAGACTGCTCCTCGATTGTGAGACAATAAGCAGGCTCATCAAAGTGTCTAATTGTTATCTGTGGTTCATAGTTTGGCCAGGTCACTTTGAACATAGAGGAAAGTGTTGCTAATGCGTCAGTGTTGAAAGTATTTGTGGGTAAATATTTTCGGTATATATCGTATCCACAGGGATTGGTTTAATATTACTGCCGTTCTATATTTGGTTATTTTGAGTGAGAAAAAGTAGTTGAATTTGTTTTGTGGTTATAACTATGCTATTAAATCTAAACAATAATTTAAATGCAAATTCTGAAAGTTTGTTAACGATTAAAGAGATATGTTGAGCTTTAGGGTTCATTAACCTATTCCTATACAATTTGTTAATTAAATCTTAATCGAACAATCATTTGAATTATTATCTTCACTTATCCTCAAATATGATTCCATGTCCGCAAATCAAATTAGATAAACTTTTATCGTTATGAGATTCGATCTCTCCAAATATCAATATCGATAATAGTAATGAAGAACGATAATTATGAAAACCTGTCGCCCTCGGTTTTTTACCATACCTCTTCTTCTGCTTTTGTGTTTTTGAAAATCAGAGAGTTGCCACCGACTTTTATTTTATCTAATTAAGGAAAGGTTTATAAAAGAAACAGAAAAAAGACCTTTAAGAGATTTTGGGTAAGGGGGTAGGTTATACAAAGGGAAGGTGTTAGCACCCTTTGTATCCATGGTTATCCATGCGCTCTTAATTGCTTAGCTCACTTGTCTGAATCATTTGTCTTGCTTTAAAATGCATTACTTTAGAAAATTCTCCTTTTACCGGATGTAAACAAAAGTTCAATTTTGCATTTGAAACTGTAGAATTTGATTTTGAAAAGAGTAAAAGAGGGATTACCCTAAGAGGTGCAAGTGCGATTGTGTTTTGATTTAGATATTTTATCTTTGAAGTTAATGATCTAACGCTTCAGTTTTTATCTTTGACATACACGCAGTTTTATATGTACTGGATTTTAAAGTGCGGAAATGTAAAATGCGGAAAGTAAATCTACGTTATTACATCGATTGTGCGGGAAATGTAAACTACGCTATTTACATGATTTTGACAACCTATACACTTTATCTAGGAATTTAAATTGCAATAAGATAAAAGAAATATTTTTGGATTTTTGTATGATTGATTTTAATTAGAATTAATGCATAATTAACTTAATTAAAATGAGAGAAAAGGTAGAAATAAAATTTAAACCTAAAAACTAAGTCTAAAATATGTTCAAAATGCTTGTCAATTAATTTTAAAATAAAACTAATTTTTTTGGATTTTTTGAAGTTGTTTTGAAAATTATTAAGTTAAATAATCATATAATTATGCAAATAATTACAAAAATAATTAAAACTTAAAGAGAAAAATATTCTAAATATGTACAAAATTAGTCTATAATATATAAACTAAATTTAATATAAAGAACAAATTTTTTTATGATTTTTTGATTGGTTGAAATAATTAAAAAGCAAATATATAGATATATACTAATTAATTAAACAAAATATTCTAATTACTAAGAAAAATAAAATATTTTTGTATTAAAAATTAATAGATTGTTTTATAAACCTAAAAATATTTTTATTATATATTTTGATTTTTTAAACTATTTTAAATTAATTTTGCAAAGAAAATAAAATAAAATAGAAAATATAAAATAAATGATCATGTGTGGTTGGCTTAAGAGTCTATATCATAGACTAGCGTGTTTTGGTGCGTAGGATGAGCAGCTGGCAGGATCTGATGGTGATTGGAGTGAGGGCATATGGCGCGTAACACACCTGCAAGGCACTGGATCAGAAAAATTAAAAAATAAAGACGCGCGCGTTCTGGCCATTCAGAGGACGCCACGTCTTGTCTTCTTCATCAGTCATGTTCTTTTACACCGTCCATTTGCAGGTGGTGAAAAAAGTTCCAATCTATTACACCTGCAAAATGGCAAATACACGCAAAACGCAATATAAATTTGGCGCGATGCCATGGTTCAACTCGTCTGGTCCATACGAATTCAATGGGACCTCTTTGGACTTGTAATTTTGCCTAATTTGAGAAGCCCTAATTTTGGGATGAAGAACCCTAAAATGGTGGTTTCGTGTACAAGCACCCAAATCCCAATTAAACTTCCAGAAATGATCAGAACCTCATACTAAACTCAAATATATGTCTACATCTTGTTAAACATGCATGTATGATGAGATTTTTGTAAGTTTTAGTTTGAGCAAACCGTGAGGTATAGTGCTCGATTCTTTGAGTTTCAAAGCTTGAAACTAATTTGAATAGATTCAGTGATGCTTAGGGATTGTATTTGAGTGTTTAGTTTGGATTAAAAATGATTTAAACTAAAAATTCGAATTTCAAGTTTCTTTGAAAATTTCAATTTGATTCAAGAGTGATACAAGCAAGAGTATGGTTCTGATTTCGTGTCCTCTTCATTGATGAAGTGTTCTACTTCATTTACAGGCAAAGAAGTACTTAAAAACTAAGCTAAGAAGCATTAAGTGCTTTGTTGAATTTTTGACTTTTTTAATAATATGTAGCTTTGAATTCAAGCCACCATGGCTCAATTTTCTTCAATCTTCTGCTGTGCCATCTCTTTGGGGCAGAGCTTTGAATGTTTCTTGATGACTCATGCTTAAGATCAAAGCTACATAACATTATCCTTCCATTTCTTTTTCAATTTAATTTTAAATGAAATAAAATTAAATCAAAAAAATAAATAAAATGTTATGGGCCTTAGATTGGTCGTGGGAGGCCCTTAGAATTGTTAGTAGCATGTTTGGATCATAGAAACTTGGTCTCTTTTGGAAAAAAAACACTTTTGATCAATGTTGATTTCATGCATTTTCCCAAAAAATAGCCAACTTCAACAAGGCATCAATCCCTCAATTTTTATCATATGAAGGAGTTCTTGTACTTTTTAGAAACCTCAAGATGTCCTCTACAAGCCACTTTGGAAACTTTTTTTCATTTGGAGAAGTTATCTTGATGTTATGGCCTTTTGACAAAAAACCACTTTTTGTTGACTTTGAAAATGACCTGTAATGTCGTAGTTCATATTTTCCAAATGGTGAATCTAATGACCATGGGACCAATTGCATTTGAAAGATAATTGAATTTCCTTCAAAATGAGCTTTGGTTGGAATTTTTTGGATGAAGGATGACAGATTTTTGACCAGTCAAAGTTCAGTTGACTTTTTAGGAGAAAACCCTAATTTTGAAACTTATGGTTTTGTTGATTTTTGATCTTTCCTTGATGAATTATGATAAACCAATGATCAAATGATGAATCTTTTGACAAAATATGGATGTTGACAAAAAATTTCATTTTTGACTGTCTGTTGACTTTTCGGTCAAACAGGTCGTCTGTTGACTGTTTGAGCTGCTGATTGTGCGTCTGAGCGAATTGAAGTTTGAAAATTTGTATGGTGGTACTTTGAGATATATGGAAGTCCATGAAATCCATTTGAGGTCTCAAAAAACTTGTTCTCCTGAAAAAACAAAAACCCTAGTTAGGGACTGTTCGCGTCGGAGACAGTTAAGCGTACCTGATTTTTGTGCAGTGCTGAGTCTCTGCTAATCATGTGATATTCAGAAGACTTCTAGAACAAAAATATTGGAATTTTGAAATGCAAAAGATTTATTTGATTGATGGAACAAAACACGGAGAATTGCATTGTCAGCGGGTTTGACTGTCAACTGACTATTCAGGCATTAACGTAGCAGTTAAAGTGAAAATTCAACAGTCAAAGTTAATTTTTTCTTTTTGTTTTTTTTTGTTGTATTAATGGTGAAAATTTATTTACATGAGTTGTTAGAAAAACACAGACATAATAAATAAATAATATATACTGTATGCGAACGAAATTACCGATAATAATCCTGAAAAACATTTAATGCACAGAAAAATAACTATTTAACTGGCAGAAAACACACAAAATATTATCTTAATAATTAAACAACAGTACGACAGATAGAACGACATTTAATACTGACAGTACAAATATTACATAACATAATGAACAATACGACAAATGAACGGTAGATTTATTTAAAAATAAAAGATACGACAAACTTTAAGAATGACGATTAATAACCCATGCTATAAATAATAACATATAGATGATTGGGAGTGTAAACAACCCAGGTCCGCATTTTTCAGGACTATGCAGACTGAAGAAGGACATGATTACCACCACGACGGTGATGACCATAAGACAACACGTTTCCATCCGCTTCGCCATTTTTGCCGGGGAAGAAGAGAGAATGAAGTAGAAATTTGAGAGATGAGTTAGAATTTGATGTGAGATTTTATGGAAAAAATGAGATGTATTTATAGAGTGAAAAGAAGGATAGAGACGTTGGGGAATGAAGTGATTCCGTACAAAAAAGGAAAATTTGAGTGGTAGTAGGATTTGAAAGAAAGTGTATGGTAGGGTTTGAAAAGAGAGATGTATAGAATAAAGTTAGGATTTGATTTTGAAAGAAAGAGAAAGAAAAAGATTTTGAAAATAATAGAATATAGTACAAAAATTAGTGGGAAACCAAAATTAATAATAATTTACTTGTTACCAGTATAGTCTGAATCCCCGGACTCTGCGCCTGCAAAAAAGATTTAATTCTGTACCAATTGCGTCAGTATTATTTATCTGCAAATAAATCTCAAATAAACAGCATGTGTGAAATGATAAACAGTAATTGGCGTTTGTGTAAGAATAAATTCAACAGCGAGCCAAAATACCGTATAAGAAAAATTCTAAAAACCGAGTATTCATAAAATCAGGATATTTATGGAATAAAATCCAAGATTATATGAAACTCCCAATTTTTAGACAGAAGTCTGTTGCCTTTTTTCTGAAAAATGATGCGGGCAAATTTTGGGGTATAACAAAACCCAATCACAATTCCATCTCTGCGAATTGGGATTGAATCAATATAGTAACCTAGGGCAAAAGTTAGAATTTTTTCTTTCGATCAAAGACTCCACAATGATTTAATATAAAAACAAGGTTTCTTATTGATAATAAATTCAAACAATTGTTCATAGGAATTAATCAATGGTATTGTATATTCATAGGCTAACTACTACCTTAAACTCAACAAGAGGAATTTAGCTCTCCATAGACATGAAGAACACACAACAGTTGATTGAGGGATTCATCTTCATCAAAGGAATGTCTTCAATTGGTAAAGAATCCACCTTCAATTGTTGTTCTCAGTTTCAGAATCAGAATGCTCTCCTAATTTCGCTCACCAAAAAGTATGTCCTTTACTTGAAGACTAGGGCTTCTATTTATAATTTTTGGGCCTGAAACGTCGCGTCCGCGGCGCTGCAAAGGATTACCGTGGCGCGGTAAAAAACAGTGAGTTTGGCGCGGCGCGGTCTTGGACTCTCGCGGCGCGCCCTTGCTAAAACTTCTTCTTTTTTCTTTGCCTTTGAGACTTCCAGCTTTCTTTCCTCTTCATGTTCTTATAAAGCTCCTTTTCAGCTCCAAACCTGCATCAATAGTACCCACAAGTGATTAGATTTGCTTTACAACATGAACTAAACTTATTCAGTTCAATTCTTACTAAAAACCTATGGATCTATCACAATTTGCATTAGTTTAGAAAAGAAATTAATTATATTAACACATGAATTTACCATTAATTCACTCCTAACAGTCAGCCATTTGATTTTCTTCCCTCGGGATATGAGTAAAAGTGATTGTCTCAAACTCAGCCATTAACTCCAGTATAAGGTCTCGATATGGGATTAGCTTTGAATCTCGAGTATCCCATTCTTTATTGACTTGGTGGATTACCAGTGCTGAATCCCTGTACACCTCGAGTAGTTTAATCCTTAGATCGATTGCAGCTTCTAACCCCAATATGCATGCTTCATATTCTGCAATGTTGTTGGTGCAGTCAAAGAATAGTCTCGCAGTGAAGGGTAAGTGTCGATTGTTGGGAGATGTGAAAACTGCCCCTATACCATGTCCTAATGCATTTGAAGCACCGCCGAACATAAGTGTCCATATTGCCCCTGGTTCAGGTCCTTCGTCGGGGCCTAGTATTTCGTAGTCCCTTACCACCATGATATCTTCGTCAGGAAAGTCAAACTTCATAGACTGGTATTCTTTGAGGGGTTGATGAGCGAGATGTTCTGCCAGTACACTCCCTTTTATTGCCTTTTAAGTGACATATTGTATGTCATATTCTGACAGTAACATTTGCCATCTTGCGATTCTACCCGTGAGAGCCTGTTTTTCGAACACATATTTCAACGGATCCATCCTTGATATCAACCATGTGGAATGGTTCAGCATATATTGGCTTAGACGTTTGGAGGCCCATGCTAGGGCACAACATGTCTTTTCCAATGGTGAATATCGAGATTTGCAATCCGTGAACTTCTTGCTAAGATAGTAGATGGCGTGTTCTTTCCTGCCTGTTTCATCTTGTTGCCCCAGTACACACCCCATAGATCTTTCGAGAACTGTGAGGTACATGATCAATGGCCTTCCTGGCACGGGAGGTAAGAGTATTGGTGGTTCTTGCCAGTAGTTCTTTATAGTTTCGAAGGCTACCTGACAATCTTCGTTCCACTCGATTGGTTGATCTTTCCTGAGCAGCTTGAATATAGGTTCACATGTAGCCGTCAGATGTGAAATAAACCTTGAGATGTAATTCAATCGACCTAGGAACCCACGAACCTCTTTTTCTGTCCTTGGAACAGGCATTACTTGTATAGCTTTAACCTTATCGGGATCTACCTCTATGCCTCGTTGGCTCACAATGAATTCCAATAGCTTTCCTGACCTTACACCAAATGTACATTTGTTTGGGTTTAACCTCAGCTTGAACTTCTTTAAGCGCTCGAACAACTTCTGCAGGTGTGTGATATGCTCTTCTTCTGTGCAAGACTTGGCAATCATACCGTCTACATATACTTCGACCTCCTTGTGAATCATGTCATGGAACACTGTGACCATGGCTCTTTGATATGTTGCCCCTGTGTTTCGCAGCCCAAAAGGCATTACTTTATAGAAGAAGGTGCCCCAGGATGTCATGAAGGTTGTCTTCTCCATGTCCTCGGGAGCCATTTTGATCTGATTATACCCGGAAAACCCATCCATAAAGGAAAACACTGAAGCTTGCGCTGTATTATCCACCAAGACATCTATGTGTGGTAGTGGAAAATCGTCTTTTGGACTTGCTTTGTTCAGGTCCCTGTAATCCACACACATGCGTACCTTCCCGTCTTTCTTAGGAACTGGCACTATGTTGGCAATCCATGGCGGATAGTCAACAATAGCAAGAAACCCTTCGTCGAACTGTTTGAGCACCTCTTCTCTGATTTTATTATCCATATCCGGTCGAACCCTTCTGCGCTTTTGCCTGACAGCTGCACATCCTTCTTTGAGAGGTAACCTATGCACGACGATATCTGTATCCAACCCCGGCATGTCACGGTATGACCAAGCAAAGATTTCCGCATTCTCGTGGAGGAGCTTGATTAGCGTCGCTTTCACGTCCTCGTTCAGCGTTGCCCCAATCTTGATTTCCTTGGGTTCTTTGTCTGTACCCAGGTTTATGATTTCAATGGCCTCCTGAGGAGGGAGCATGCTTTTGGATTCTTTTTCCATTAACATTGACAACTCTTCTGGAAGTTCATCGTCTTCCTCATCCACTTCTCCGGACAGATTAGCGAGAGCCTCGAGTTTGTATAGAGTTTCAGCAGTATTATTATCGGTAGTGTTAGAAGGTGATCTGCACACATTTTATGTTTTGTTTTTTTAGTATGCAGATATGGATGTGCGTTTTTTTTGTGCAAGAAATTTATTTGTCATTTTGAAAGAAAAGAAATAAATGCGAGAAAAGACAATGTTTTCAATACCAAACGCAAAGACAATTTTATTAATAAACTTTTAAACTTGAAAGTAAATGGGGCCCTTACAAACCAACTCTATGCTTCGGGCGAGGCATGAGCGTTATTGTTTTTCTTTATTTGAAAGGTAAAAAACACACAAAAGCAAATTTCTTTATCTGAAGCTGCTCTCCTGGTCTGACCCTTCGCATGAAATTTGACGTTCCCTCCTTAGAATCCTTGTTGGATACCATAGCCACATGTTCGTACCCGCCTGTTACGAAAGTCTGCATGATCGGGGGGAATTGTTGTCCCTCCTTCACAGTGCTTGTGACATTTGATGGTTGGTATCCTAGCCCTAGGCGATCCTTCTTCTCCAATATTTCCGGTACCTTGCCCCAGCCTTCCATATCCACATCTTGTAGGTCTCTCCAGGATGTTACCGCCTTCTTTATTTTCTCCACAGGGTGTTCCTTTAATTGGATTAACCCTTGATCCATGAGCCTTTGCATAGTGTCTTTGAAAGCTTCGTTGTGTTCTAAGATGAACCCCCTTATAAGTAGATACCTCTTAAGTGCATCTATAGGGGAACTTCTTTGTTGAACCAACTCTCGCTCGCCAATGACCTCTATTGCATTGACTGCCCCATCGCGGTGGGGCATAGGATTCGCCTTTATATTGGGTTTATCAAAGGTAATTGCCCCTGACTCTATCAAATCCTGGACCTTGTGTCCAAAGGCCCAACATTTTCAAGCGTGTGTCCAGGGGAATTAGCATGGTACTCGCACCTTTCATTGACATTGTATTTGGGTAGCAATTTTCCTTTGGGAGGAGGAGGGAGTGGCTTAATTTCCACAAGCGACATCCTAACTAGATATTGCAATAGTTGACGGCGTGTCGTGGGACGTGGGTCAAACTTCCTTGTAGGTCCTTTATTTAACCCTTGTAGTTTCGCTACCGGTTGCCTAACCTAACCCTTTGGTGCACCTCAGTATTGATTTCTCCTTTTTTCCTACTTGGGAAATTGGGAGTAGACTCCCTTGAATTAAAGGAGTTAGCATGCGCTCCTTGAGCTTTGTCATTTCCAATATCAGCCTCAGCCCCTTCTCTTATGATCTTTGAGTCGAAGAATCCTGGAACGGTGTTATCCATCCTTTGGTTGTGGTATTGCCCGCATAAAGTATCCACGAACATATCCATAAGTCCTTTTAGTGGAGGTTGCACGTCCATTTTAGGAGGATTAACGACTGGGATAAGTGTTATGCTGGGTGCCCCGTCCTTCTGTAGAGGAGGGACAAGTCCTTCTTGAGAAGTCTCCCCTCCATCGGAGGATTGTGTGACTTTATAGGGAGATGGTACATATGCCCCTGGATAAAAAGGTGTGTGTTTAGGCGGGCCAAAACCAGGGAGGTATCCTTGTAGGGGGTTGTCATCATTTGGCCAGTCGTTAATTCGAGCTTGAAGCTCTTTGGCCAAGATCTCAATGGTTCTTTCTTATTTTTCCAAGATATCCTTCATGAGGCTTATCACTTGTGTCATCCCTCCCTTAATCTCACCCATAGTCCTTTTCAGTTGAGTCACTTCTTCGCGGAGGGCGGCTTGGTTTTGCTCTAGTTGCTCCATCGCTTTCTTTTGTTGATACCTAGCGTGGTGCAGCAGTGCGGTTGCTTAGTGATCTTTTCCAATGGTGTAACTGGAGATAGAGATAGCTTCTTCCTTTAATATTTTGAAGAAAAATAGGAATGATATGCATGCTATGAATGTCATGTGTATGCTATGCTCATGTCTTATCCACATTGTTATTATAATATATTTATATATATATATATATATATATTTATATATAAGCATATATACGCCTATATATATTATTTATTTTTCTTTTTTTTAGTAAGACTCCTTTTTTTCTTCTTTTTAATAATCCTTTTTGGTGAATAGTTGCGAGGAAATTGAATAATGCGGAAATAAACGTACTTTATTAATTCAATACTTAAATGAAAGTACAATTTAACTTGTTCATATTGCAAAAGGAAATAAACAAACAAAGAAATTAAACTTCCAAATAAATAAAATAAAAACTAAATGACTAAGAACGCCTATGAATATCCTCCTTGATTTTGTCCACCATGTCTCTACAAAGCTCCATAAATTCTTTCACCGCTTCGGGAAGGATGATGGGAGAAGACTCCGCTCTTTCCAAACTCTTCGAAATTTCTAGGATTAAATCATTGCACAATTAAACTAGCTTATCATAATTCTCACGACATTTCTCATATTCTTCAAGCATCTTGGGAACCATGCTCACATGCTCATTTACCGTAGAAACAATTGTGTATTGTCTTTTCCAATAATCCCCTTCATCCCTTGCAGCCTCATATATCTCCCTTTGCCTTATAAATACTTGCCTAAGGGAGGCCATAGCTTGAAGTGCTCTATTGTACTCACCGGTGCGCTGTAAAAGTGCTTCTTCCGTAGTCAATCTCCCTGTGCGTTCTTCTTGTGCAGAATTGCGGGCTTCTTGAAGATCAAATTTGAGATTTCTTATTTCTACCTCTTGATCTTTAGTCCTATCCGTTAATTCAAAGACCACAACTTCTAGATTTTTCTCGGATTCCGCTTTGTCATGGGAAGCCTTTTCATAACTCCTCCTCCACCTTGCAATTACTATACCTGCTTGTTCCAACCTTTCATTATGTGCAATTAAATCAAAGTTGGCACTTAGGACTCCTTCGGTTGCACGCTTTCTTTTATTCCTTTGTCTATCATTCTCTTCCTTAGCGGCTTGAAGCTCTTGGCTCTTCTCCTTAAGATCGAAGCGTAGTTGTCTCTTTTCGTTGGAAAGTCGATGTATGTCATGCTCTAACTTTTCCTTTTCCTTACGGGACGTCTCTAGGGCAGCCTTGATTCCTTCTATCTCTTCGATGGATAGAGAACCAGGATTAGGAGAATCAGGCTTGTACGTGGGATCCACAACAAAAGGAAGCAGAATCTTTCCAACTCTCTCTTGAACCCATTTAGTGTAAGGTTCCTTAGCAACAACATTCTTCGACCCATAGTTCTTTGTTTGAACATGCTTCCAAGCTTAAATTATTTTCTTTAATGTTCTTGGATCTCCTTTCCCATTGTCATGCAAAATTAACACTTCCACTTGTTGATCGGAAGGCTCACAATCCATAGAATGACCCACTTGGCGCAATGCTAACATGGGGTTGTAATTAATGCAACCTAAAGTTCCCATTAAAGGCACATTGTTGAATTCCCCACATTTATAAATAATTCTCTCAGAATTTAATTTCCTTGCAAACCAAAAGATAGAATCCGCCTTGAGAGCTCTTAGTTTTTGAGACCATTCATGCCTAGTCAAATCTTTGATTAAATAGCTAGCCTTGTAAAGATGAGAAGTCAACCAAGAGTACAATAAATTAACACAACAGGATATCGCTCCCCTTTTCTTTTCATATCGATCATGGATAGTATAATAAATATTAGCGAGAATAGTAGGAGTTGGATCCTCATTTGAATTTCTGAAGGAGGTAAAAACATGAATAGCAGCATCATCAACATACTCCACCTTTAGTTAATAAAAATAATAATAATCCTAGTATCAGTAATAATAAATCAACTAGTAATCAATAATATTAGTTAATAAAAATAGACATGTAAATGATAAAAATGAATAAATAAGTTGTAGTAGAATATAAAGAAATCCTTAGAGAGAGATATTGGGCCAACAATTTGGGTCCAAATATCTGCTAATTACACATCTCTATTTAACTAAAGAGGGTTTTATAAGAGAGCAAATTTAACAATAGATATGTTAAATCCCATGGCTCTTAATTTTTAACACCCCTGATAAATTAAAAGATGTGAATCATAATGGGTAAATTTTGGGGTATGACACCGGTGCACCCCACGGTGACACACTAGGACGAATAAACTTCTTTTCCAACAATTCCTCTAATTGTTTCTTCAGTTCAGTCAATTCCGATGCCGACATGCGATACGGTGCCATCGACACAGGACTAGTTCTAGGAATCAATTCTATAGCAAATTCCACTTCTCTTTCAGGTGGCAACTCACTAACATCTTCTGGAAATACTTCCGGATACTCATTCGCTACTCGTAGTTCACCAGTATTATTGCCCCCTTTTACTTCCATTGAAGAGCACAACATAAATACCACCGCTCCATCATTGATAGCTAAATTCATCTGTTTGACCGACATAGTCAAATCCTCAACACTAACCTCTTCAGGAAAGATAATCGTCTTCGTAAAATAATTGATATGAACTCGATTAAATTGTAACCAGTTCATCCCCAAAATGACGTCAAGTTGTTCAAGAGGAAGGCACACTTAGTCCATTCCAAAATTTCTACCAAATATGTCAATAGGACAATTCAAACAAGCATAAGAAGTAGTTACTGAACCCGACGTAGGAGTGTCAATAATCATACTTCCATGAATAACAGATATTTCTAATCCTAATCGTTTAGCACAATCCAATGAAATGAACGAATGAGTCGCTCCAGTATCAATAATGGCAACTAAAGGTGTGTCATGGATAAAACACGTACCTTTAATACGACGATCTTCCAAAGTAGTCTCTAACCAAGACAAAGCAAAGACCTTTCCACCAGCCTGATCCTTCTTCGGTTTAGTGCAGTATGGACTGATGTGACCCTCTTCGCCGCAATTGTAGCAAGTCACGATATTCATCCTAAAATCAGAAGCAAGATGACCCACCTTACCACACTTGAAGCATTTCTTCTCTCCACTCTTGCAGTCATTCCTTCTATGCCCAGTCTCACCATAATTGTAGCACCTAACGGGAGCACTAGAATCTCCCCCACTAGGCCTCTTCCAATCCCCAGCTTTAGGATTTCCTCTACCATATGGCTTACCTCTATCCATAGACTTCTTACCTTTCTTGTCAACCAACTCGCGAGAGTGAGATGACTTCGCTTAAGGTTATCCTCTTCGAAGATCCTACTACATCCCACCAAATCGACAAATCGCCGAATTCTCTGGTACCTGATTCCTTGCTTGATCTCATCACGAAGACCATTCTCAAACTTGACGCACTTTGAGAATTCACTAGCCTCGTCATTGTTGTAGTGAACGTAGTACTTCGCCAACTCAACAAATTTCGAAGCATACTCTGGTACTGTCATATTACCCTGAGTCAGCTCCAAAAATTCAATCTCTTTCCTGCCTCGAACTTCCTCAGGAAAATACCTCCTCAGAAACTCTCTTTTGAACACACCCCAAGAAATAGCTACACCATCAGCCTCCAGTTCAGCCCTGGTAGCCATCCACCAATCATCAGCCTCTTCGAACAACATATGTGTACAATACCTCACTTTCAGATTCTCAGCACAATTGATGACTCTGAAAATCCTCTCGATCTCCTCAATCCACTTCTGAGCACCTTCAAGATCATGCGTGCCCTTGAACATCGGAGGATTGTTCCTCTAAAAACTGTTCAGCTGCCTGTCAGCACCAATACCAGCTCCATTGACATTTCCTCCCAGCACACCAGCAATCATGCCAAAAGCCTTAGCAATTGCATCGTCGTTTCTTCCCCCTCTTCCGGCCATTGTTCTGCTAAATATAAAACAATATTCATTAGAACAAGAAGTATCGGTAGTGTCAATCTTACACTAGTCGCATACGAGGGATTAACTGACACTAAGACTCTGACTCAAACGACCAACTATGCTCTGATACCACTATTGTAACACTCTTCTGAACCCCGCGTCAATTTAAATAAATAATCAGAGTAAAAACATAGACACAAGGGTGCCACAATTATTTAAAACAAATAATTCAACTAAGGTCAAAGTCATGCTTCATTAGGAAACGGTTCACCAAAACATAATCATGTTTATCACAGCGGAATACGAAACATCATCAAATACAACCAAATAGAAATATAATCCAACACCAAATAAAATGGAGTAATCTCATAAAAAAATCTAAAACTATCGTTCCCGAGTGTTACAAATCAGAGCATGACCGACACGATCCAACATAAACGGATAAACTCTACGAGTCATCCTCACCAAGCACTAATGCCCCTACTCCTCAATCTGAAAATGACAACATGTAAGGGTGCGTCTCATTCTCAATTAGTAAATATTATGCAATTCATAAATAACAAGCATCGTTCACCCAATTATAAATATTCATATTTACATCTATTATTCATCAATTCACACAATAATAGATTACAACACATAACATAGAAATCCATACAATCATGTTATGAGGGAATGCATATGACACAACTGACACTATGCATGTGGTACCAATAAACCGTGGAATCAATCTACCTAACCGATCTACGCCTCATCGAGATACGGCCCAACGACACAATTTCCGCACAATGGGAAATATGTCCACCAACGATCCAAACATCAAATGGGATCCAACATCAAATGCATATGACTGAATGAAACACACATAACATACTTAAAAACATCACCGAATCATGATGAACAATTCATCTCAACACCACATCACCGAATAAGCATGTACATGTTTTCAACATCATTCAAATAGTCATGAATTCATCACAATCATAATAATAATCACAACCAATTCTTCATCGCATCAAATACATTGTCACACCTATCTCATATGCATACAATGTTCAATTCTCCTCAAGTAATTAAATTGAGCTTTAAAGAAATAAAGTCGGCTACTGCCCATATTCATCATTCATCATATAAAACATTTAATTACTTGCACAACGCCCAAAACGGCACTAAGAAAGGATTCACGGATCAAAAGATACGTTATTTTAAAGTTTGGAAAATTTCACACATAGCAAGGTTCGCTCAGCGACGCAAGGCAGAAGCGAAATCCTTCAGACCTCCGCTTAGCGGACCTCTAGCAACGTCAAACAGAAGCGAACTACGTTGGGACCTCCGCTCAGCGATTCTCAGGTCTGCGGCAATCATCATAGATTCCACCTAGTTTCAGTCCAAAATCGACGCCAGACATCACATACAGGCATACAATCATCATAGATTCAATCATACACCACAAAACATCATTTAAACTCATTATTAACCAAATAGTTCACACAATCATCATCAATTAAATCCAAATTAGAACACCCTAACCTAACAATCCCAATGTCTAATTGAACCAAACCATACATCAATCTACCTATTACCTAAGATCATATAAGAGATACTAAAAGGAAGAGTCCCCCCATAACTCAATGAATCTCTTGAATGCTCTCCTTCCGGTTTCACGTTCTTGCATCTTTCTCTTCTCTTGCCCTTTTCACGTGTTCTTCCTTTCTCCCCAAATGGTTCCTTTTCTTATTTTATGAAAATAAAATAAAATATCACAACTTAGTAAAAGGCCTAACCAATTAGCACCCCTCTTTTACTCACATCACGCCATAAGCCCAATAGCTCTTATTCCATCAGTTCTAATTAAATCCAAATAAAATACTAAAATTCCAATTATTTAATTTAAATCCAAATTAAATTAATAAACTGGAATTATGGGGTGTTACAACAACCGTTAAGTCACACAGTCAACATCTATCAAAAGAAAAAAATTGCTAAGTCAAAACCTATGAAGGAGACTTATCAAAAATTGAAACATCCCGCTGACTGTAATCTTAAAATAAACAGTTCATGCAAAAGTTAGGGATAACAAAGTCAAAAAGAGGTCACTACAAATCCTCGAAAAAAGGAAAATAATTACAAAAAAGGATGACTGCCTGTCCAAATAAATTGCCAGTGCTTTAACCATCATCAAACGTCAATGTTACGACTTTAAACTCTACTAAGACCTAAACACAAAGTTAACTGAACATAGGATCGAAGAACATCATGAAGATTGGAATGGGTACAAATAAACTTTGAGCCATTATCCTTTGTTTCTTAAACCGTGAACCAAAGCCACGTTACAACCCTTGAAACTCCTAACTGAAGCATGGTTAGTTCGAAAGCATACTGTCATAAAAAAAGGTATCCTGACTCCTTAAGGTTTATCACAAATACTAAGTTGATATTTCGTTTTTACAAACATCACGTTTTTATAAACATCACGCTTTTACATCTCCCGTTTTAATGTTTTTCAAAAAAAAAAACAAGACAGACATATGCAATGCATCTCATGAATTCATCATTGAACATATTTTGCTACATAATTTCAAATATTAGCATCGAGAAGAATTTGCACAGGGTACAACTAATGACTAAAAGTCATCCCGACAGACGAGACCACTTTAGTAACAACATCTCTTACGTCTGACTCAGTTGATTAGAAGTCAATGAATACCAGGGACATGACATGTTTTGTCCAATCAATATGGGGCAATCAGGTCAAGATTCGAAGAATCTCTTAGGAATGCCAAAAAATCAGGGGCATGCATCCAAGTGGATCTGAAGCTACTTCCCAATCGACATGAGGCTTTGTCCTAAGTCTATGATTACCGGGGGTATTTCATCCATAATACACATCTCAGAAAGTCATCGCGAGGCGAATCTCTTTCAAAGTCCCTATTAGCTGGGGCAAAGCTATGCAAAGCATGTTCGACACTTCGATCAATACTCATTGGTGTGTCCCAATCAATACAAGTCCAGGAATGGCAGTTACTATAAACACTGGGGGCAACATTCAAGGCATTCATGTCTTCCCGCAAAGCCGGTTTCATAGGATCATATACCCACAGAGTAATCCTTAAGAAGATATCTTCAAATGTTCTCGTCCTAACAAAGACTTAGTTCCTCAATGGAGTTTACATCTTCGACACTGCCGGTTCCTTGACACTTCTTCTTCAAACAGGGTTATTTATCTCTCTTAGTCACTCAAATGACTCTCATCCCCAAGCAGGAATCATAAATCCCTAGATGAGCATCTTCAAAACAAGATCAGACGTCAAAATCACAATGATATAGAGAAAAATCACTAATATACTCCATATAGCATAAATCATGTTCATACATCATATATCATAAACATATTCATACATCGCATGCAGTACCTCATAATGAATTCCTACATAACATGCCAGATTCTCATTTATTTTAAGAAACTCATCACATAATACATGCATCATGACATTGCATAAAGACTAACTTTACCTTTTTCAGAATACAGGTACAAACAGATAAACAAAATCTCCAATCTTCAAAGATCTAAATTCATCAATACAAACAGTGGAGACGATCATTCCAAGACCTAAATTGGTTACCCCACAAAGGTGATGAGACGTTCGACATTACAAGATCTAAATTGGTTACCCCCACAAGGTGCTGAGACGATCGACATTCTGAGATCTAAATCTATCCTCACAATGGTAGAGACAGTCATTTTCTTAATATCTAATTCAGTTACTACGAACTGTGCTGACACGGTCATCCTTCCAAGATCTAATTCTATCATCACGAACGGTGTAGACATAATCATCCTAAAGATCTAATTCAAATACTACGAACGGTGCTTACATGATCGACATTCAAAGATCTAATTCTATCATCACGAATGGTGTAGACACGATCAAAGAAAGAGATAGACTTAATCATGACACTCAATTCCGAAAAGACCATGACAATGGAGTCACGACAATGGAGTCACGACAAATGAGTCACAATAATGGAATCACAATGTCATACCCCAAAATTTGCCCATCCTGTTTCTCTTATTCAAACCCATATCAAAGTACTATGCTCAAAGACACTCCTCCTAAACAATGGCTCAAGGAATTAGGGTTTTGGTTTCTCTGAAGAAAACCAATGAATCAAAGGCTCCAATACATTTCATATGGATCATGATGTTTCAAACTATCTCCATGACAAAATTCAGGTTTTAATTCCAAGGATTGACCACTTAATTGCTCAGAAAGTCAACAGTTGACTAGTTTGACCCAAAAGTCAACTGTGGTCAAAGTACAGTCAAAACTCCTGATTTTTTGTCAACAACCTTATTTTGAAGTATCATTCATCATTTGATCAAGGATTGATCATGATTCATCAAGGAAAGTTCAAAAATCAACAAAGTCAAAAGTTTCTAAATTAGGGTTTTCATAGGGAAAAGTCAGCTGAACTTTGACCAGCCATAATTTCCACATGGAACATCAAAATTTTTTCATCAAAAGCTCATTTTGAAGGAAATTGAAGTCTCTACAAATTTGACTCTCACAAGCCAAGTCCAAAAATGCTTCATTTGAGAGATATGACTCAAAACGTTATAGGTCCTTTTGAAAGTCAACCAAAAGTAATCTTTTTCAAAAGAGCATACAAGGAGCATGGAAAATTATTTTGACATGGGATCAAAGAAATTGGTTAGAAGACTCCTCAAGGTTTTTAAAAAGTCCAAGAACTTGAAAAAATGTTGAAATATGAAGAAATGACAAGGTGCACAAGTTCACCAATTTTCAAGGGTGTGCATGAAGAGAAAAAGCCCAAAACTCAAAACCTTCCCAAATGGGCTTGCATTCTTTTTCATCCAATCTTTATCTTAAGCCCATGCACGTCCCAAAAAAGTATCTTTCTATTTTTTTATTATTTTTATTGATTATTTTATGGTTTTTATTCATTTAAATCATAATTTAATTATATAAAATGGTAAATTAAATGGAAGATATGATTTTGCTTTGATTCTAAGCCAAATATCAACCAAATATCCTCATCCAATCATCCAAATTTCGTTCACATGGCTTGAGGTGCAAGAAAGATCAATCAAGGCCAAAAATAGAAAGTTTAGAAACAAATTTTCAATCAAATTTTCAAAGATTCAAATCAAAGATTGAAGAAGATTCATTCCACAATTGTTGACCTAAAACCATGCATTATAAGTATCAAAGCCATTCAGATACAAGGGTTACAAAAATTCTACAGAAGAGAACCCTAACCCGAGCTCCAAAATTCACAAAAATCTCAAACTCGAATTTTGCATTACAAGTCAATTCAAGGCATTTGATCGATTCTAATACGTTCCTTGGACGTCACTGAAGCTATACCGATCACTCCTAGGTGCTAAAGCCTCAAGAACATACCACTGTAAGTCGCTTTTTTGAGCTTTTCGATTTTGAATCAGATTCGATCATTCATGCCCATTTAATGTAATTTGATTGCATATATATATATATATATATATATATATATATATATATATATATATGTGTGTGTGTGTTATTCTTGATGTTCTGAATGTTTCTGGGCAAGTTGATTGTTGTTCAGACATGCGTACGAAGATCCACCATGGTTAGGGTTAGAGAACTCAGATTGTGGTTTTCTTTGTTAGGCAAAATTAAGGTTAACTGCAGGTACCATGATGATCCTAAGGCTTGGACGATCATGATAGGGGGGTCGTGCCAAATTTATTATACACATGTAGCGTTTTCGTAATTTGCAGGTGATCTGGCCACGAATTCTATCCATAGCAAATTCGTAGCTGAAATTGCAGGCTATTTGGGAAGAAGACGAAGCGTGGCGAACGTCCATTGGTGGGATTCAAATTTCCCGCCCACGCCAGACTGTTGGAGGCCCTTGGATCCAGTGTATCGCAGCTTCGTACATACTATGCGCCTTCCTCATCCAGCCATCAGATCCTGCCACTATTTCAATCCAACACGCTAGAGCATGCACGCGCACCATGTTCCTCAACGCCACGCCACACAGGATTACCAGCTAAGTTTTCCAATTTTTTTTTACTTTTAATTATATAACCTATTGTTTTTATTTATTTATATCATTTATATCTTTTTTTTCCAAAATTCTTTTAAATATCTTTTTCTTAACAAAAATTGTTCTTAATTTCTTTTCTTCATAAAAAATGTTAAAAAGAAAAAATATTTATTTTAAGTATTATTAATAATTTTATTTGATTTAAATGATTAAATAAATTAATCTAAATGATTTATTATCAAGATTTTAATAATTAATTAAAATATATATTAGAGTTAGGTAATTTAATTGAAATTTTATCTTTGCCGATTTAATTAATTAGGTTGAAAACCAATAATTAATTAATTTGGTTTATATTTATTCTATTAACCATAGTTAACTTGTGCCCTAATCAGGGTTTACGAGGTTTGTCATTAGGTCATTCCTACACTAAAAAAATTTTCCTTTTTCTTTGTGCAACTTTTCAGGGTTGTCTCAAGATCTTCCGACTACGCGCCCTATCAATCAAAAGCTAAGTTCTAATCCCTCCCTTTTTAGCAATTTTGCCTTATAAATTAAATTATGGTTTATTTTCAATGTCAATGAATTCCTCCTACACTCACCCTCTTTTTTGCCTTTATTAATTTTCAGGGTTAACCAACCGGTCAAGGCTCGAATCGTCGGTGACCCTAAAACTTGTTCTTTTTTTTATCTTTTTAATTATTACTTGTGTGAAACATTGCGCTGTTGGGATTTATTTTTATTGCTTTTCTTCCCCTTCCCCATGGCTTATTTTGTAACTGCTCCTGGTTGTATTGTGTGGCCTTGAAGGCACTTTACACTGTTATATCATTATTATTGCGTGGTTAGTAATTTCGGGCGTGATAACCTCGAATTGAATTTAGAATAACTAATTATAAGATAATTATCTGAATTAAATCACGTGATTGTGCACCCACACCCTTTTATGGTAACCCCTTTTGTAGCCTGTTGCCTGTTGCCTTGTTGCCTTTTCAGTGAAGAATAGTCAAGTCCCTCGGATACGGGGACGCCTCAGCAAATGTTGCCCTCAGTTCATTCACATCACAAAAAAATCATAAGTCCCAATAATGATGCATTCGGTTCGGTTATATGATCTCGTCCCTCGAAGTTGCCTACGATGATGTGATAGTCCCTTTCGATTATTGTTGAGGTGTCCTTTTGGTTGCCTAATAATGACTATTCTTTTCCTTCCCTTAGACTACTTGCTTCCTCTATGGCAAGGGACAGTCTTATGGCGAACGAACTCTCGATGACCCTTTAACCTCCAAATAAAAGATCTTCCTGCCCTTCTTATGGTATGGATAGCCCTGAAAGGCTAAAAGAATTTTTATAATGTTAAGGTAATTAGTTCCTAATTGCTTGCTCTATTTTAAAAATCTTTTTCTTACACTTTATCAAAAACCTTCAAAAAGGCTACGCTTATTTACAAGCTAAAGTCCCTATTTCAAAAAATTTTCTTTATTCACACACGACACTTTTCAAACAATTCAAACAAACAAGTGAGCTAAGCAATTAAGAGCCCATGGAAAACCATGGATGCAAAGGGTTCCTTACACCTTCCCTTTGTATAAATTACCCCCCGAACTCAAAATTTCTTTTAAAAGGTTTTTCCTGTTCTTTTAGCCGTTCTATTAATTTGGATAAAATAAAAGTCGGTTGCGACTCTTGCTTACCGCGACATTTCTTTTAAAAGTTAGTTCACCGTATTACACACGACAACTGAGTCACGATAATGGAATCACGACAATGGAGTCACGATAACAGAATCACGACAACTGGGTCACGACAATGGAGTCACGACAATGAAGTCACGACAATGGAGTCATGAAGATGGAGTCACCATAAATGGAGTCACGACAAAAGAGTCACATATCTAATCCCAGTATTCAGTTTAGAAATGATCATGACAATAGAGTCACGACGATGAAGTCACGGCAATCGAGTCACGACAATACGACAATGGAGTCATGACAATAGAGTCACTACAATTAATTCACTTCACACTCCCAACATCCAGATGGCATCTGTAAGCCCATCTCTGATAAACTTTCTGTCAACGCCCGGATGGCATCTTTAAGCCCATCTCCAACAAACACTTCTCAAAACTCTGAGCTCGGATATAGTCTAATGGACGACTCATTCTGACTCTCATATTATCAAAACCAGGTGGCATCTTTAAATACCATTTCGGTCTCTCAATATCCTGATGGCGTCTTTAAGCCCATCTCCGAACAAGTCCCTTCACCATCAGCAAGGGAAAATTTCTTGGTATTCTAGTGTTCAATCCTCTTCCACCTTCAGATTCCGACAGGCACACAAGCCAATCTACATCCTCAAGTGTAAGAAGATTGAACAGGGGCCGCTGTCATACCCCAAAATTTGCCCATCATATTTCAGTCCATATGACTATCAAATGCTCAAAGATCTCCAATCGCTCAAAGCTACTGATCTCCTAAACAAGTGCCTCTGAACTAGGGTTTTGCTTTTCTCAAAGGAGACTCAGGTTCTGAAACCTCAAATGGATCCCATCGCCTCTCATATGCCTCAAAGAATCCTCACATCAAATTTCAATCTCTGATTCAAAAGATTGCCCAGTCAATTACTTAGAAAGTCAACAGTCGACTAGTTTGACCTAAAAGTCAACTGTGGTAAAAGTACAGTCAAACTTCCTGATTTTTTGGTCAACATCTTTATTTTTAAGTATCATTCATCATTTGATCAAGGATTGATCATGATTCATCAAGAAAAGTTCAAAAATAAAAAAAAACCAAAGTTTCTAAATTAGGGTTTTTTTTGGACTAAAAGTCAACTGAACTTTGACCAGCTATAACTTTCCCATGGAACATCAGAAATTTTGCATCCAATGCTCAGTTTGAAGGAAATTGAATTCTCTACAATTTTGTCTCTCACAAGCCAAGTCCAAAAATGCTTCATTTGAGAGATATGGATCAAAAGATTATAGGTCCTTTTTGAAAGTCAACCAAAAACAGTTTTTTTTGTCAAAGCCCATGTCATCAAGATAAAATCTTCAAATGGAAAATAGTTCCCAAAGTGGCTTGTGGAGGACATCTTAAAGTTTCCAAAAAATCATAGAACTCTTCCATATCTTAAAAATTGAGGGAGATATGCCTTGTCAAAGTTGGACCATTTTAAGAGAAAAAAAGTGAAGTAAAAGGTTTCAAAATGGATTTCTTTGCAAAGAGGCCAAACTTTTTATGACCCAATCTTGATCATCAAGTTATCCAAGGCCCCAAATTTACTTGCCACGAATTTTTAGGTTTTATTTGATTTTATATTAATTTTTATTCATTTAAAAAGTGATTAAAATCAAATATTCAAGGAATTATGGAAAAAAGTTGATTTGGAATTGATTTCTAATCAACTTCAATTGATTAAACATCATATATTCCATATAAATTTGTGCAAAGTGATATTGTTGATATAAGATTGAAATTGAACCAATTTGGATACCTTACAAATCAAATTTCTCAAGATTGGAAATCATGGATTTAGCAAGATACAAGTCAAAATTATTGACCTAATCCTTTCTCCTATAAAGGCATAACTCATCCAAAGCATTAGAGGAGGAATTTTGGCACCCCTTTGTATCCATGGTTATCCATGGGCTCTTAATTGCTTAGCTCACTTGTCTGAATCATTTGTCTTGCTTTAAAATGCTTGTATGTGGTTTTAAAATACCTTTGTAAATTGACTTTGTAATGATCCTTGTGCGGATGTATACAAAGTATGTTATCTTTCGAAAGATGTTTTGAAAAAAGATCTTTAACTTCGTAATGATCCTTGTTTGGATATATACAAAATGTTGTCTTTTTTGAAAGTTTTGTTTTGGAAAAAAACAGTGATATGTGAAACATTTGTTGTTTTGATTTTGAGTAAGCAATTAGGAGATCTACCCTAAATTTACAAGGTCCTTTCCTATTTTCTTTTAGAAAATCTTCTTCGACTGGATACAGAAAGAAATTGTTTGAATTGTATTTGAAACAGTAGAAATGGTTTTGAAAAGAGTAACAGAGGGATTACCCTAAGAGGTGCAAGTGTGATTGTGTTTTATTTTCAGGTATTTTTGTCTTTTGAAATTAGTGATCTAACGCTTCAGTTATTATCTTTGACATACACGCAATTTTATATGTACAGAAATTAAAGTGCGGGAATGTAAAATGCGGAAAATAAATCTACGCTATTACATCGATTGTGCGAGAAATGTAAACTACGCTATTTACATGATTTTTGACAACCTATACACTTATCTATGAATTTAAATTGCAATAAGATAAAGGGAAGTATTTTTGGATTTTTTTTGGATGGTTGATTTTAATTAGAATTAATGCATAATTAATTTAATTAAAGGAGAAAAAGGTAGAAATAAAATTTAAACCTAAAAATTAAGTCTAAAAATATTTTCAAGTTGCTTGCTAATTAATTTTAAAATAAAATTAAATTTTTTGTGATTTTTGAAATGATTTTTGAAATTATTAAGTTAAATTAACATATTATTATACAAATAATTACACACATAATTTAAACTTAAAGAGAAAAATTTTCTAAATATTTACAAAATTAGTTTATAATATATAAACCTAATTTAATAAAAAGAAAATATTTTTTTTTGATTTTTTGATAGTAAAAAAAAAATTATTGAAAGGAAATATAGGAATATATTGATTAATTAAGAAAAATATTTTAATTATTAAGAAAAATAAAATATTTTTATGTCAAAAATTAATACAATATTTATCAACCTAAAAATATTTTTTTGTGTATTTTTCTGATTTTTAAAACTATTTTTAAATAATTGTTGAAAGAAAATTAAATAAAATAGAAAAATACAAAATATATATTAAATATGGATCATCTGTGGTTGGCTGGTAAGTCCATAGCATGGACTAACAGTCAAGGGCGTTGGATTAGATGACTGGATTGATCATGTGGTCACCAAGCGAGGGAGCATGACACGTATAGAACCTGCAAAGCACTGAATCAGAGATTTTAAAAAAATAAAACGCGCGCGCTCTAGCCAATGGGGGGAAGCCACGTCTCATCTTCTTCCTCAGAAAGGCCTTTTACACCGCTCATTTGCAGAGAGCTGTAAAAAGCTTCGATCTATTATACCTGTTCAACACGAATAGGGGTTAGACACAAAAGAAATTTGGCGCGAGGTCATGGTTTGATTCGTCTAGTTCATACGAATTCAATGGTACCACTTAGAACCTGTAATTTTGCCTAAATCCTGAATCCCTAATTTTGAACTCAAGAACCCTAAAATGGTGATTCCTCGTACAGGTGTCCAAAAACCAATTAAGTTTCCAGAAACGTTCAGAGCACCTATCTAAACATAAATATGCATTTACATCTTTCTAAACATGCATGTATGATTGAATTCGTGTTAGTTTTTATTTGTGCAAACCGTGAGCTATGGTGGATGATTTTGAGTGCTTTGCTTGCTGCAAATGATTGGGTTATATTCAGTGGAGGTCAGGGAACGTGTTTGAGTGTTTAGTTTGTATTGAAATGAGCTTGAACTTAAAATTCGAATTTCAAATTTCTTTCAAAATTTCAAGTGGTTACAAGAGTGATACAAGCATAGTATTGATTCAGATTTCGTGTGTGTCTGTCTACTGAAGTATTCTAGTCCATTTATAGGCCATGGAAGTGATGCAAACTTAAGCTATCAAGCATTGATTGCTTTTTGAACTTTTATTTTTTAATATTAAAAACTTTGAATTCTTTGGCCATGGCTTTGAATTTCTTCATCCCTCTTGCTCTAGGCCTGCCATGTACTTCTATGCTGCAGAGTTGAATCAATTTTGATGGCTTTAGCTTAAGAACAAAGCATTGTATCATTATCTTACACCATTTCTTTTTTAATTTAATTTTAAATGTAATAAAATTAAACTAAAAAAGAAATAAAAATGTTATGGGCCTTAGGTTGGTCGTGGAAGGCCCTTAGCATCATTAGAATCATGTTTGGATCATGAAAATTTGGCCCCTTTTGAAAAAAAAAACATTTTTGATCAATGTTGGTTTCATGCATTTTCCCAAAAAATAGCCAACTTCAACAAGGCATATCTCCCTCAATTTTGATCATATGAAGGAGTTCTTGTACTTTTTAGAAACCTCAAGATGTCCTCTACAAGCTACTTTGGAAATTTTTTTTCATTTGCAGAAGTTATCTTGATGTTATGGCCTTTGACAAAAAACCACTTTTTGTTGTCTTTGAAAATGACCTGTAATGTCTGAGCTCATATTTTTCAAATGGTAAATCCAATGACCATGGGACCAATTGCATTTGAAAGATAATTGAATTTCCTTCAAAACAAGCTTTGGTTGGAATTTTTTGAATGAACGAGGAGAGAGTTATGGCCGGTCAAAGTTTAGTTGACTTTTTAGGAGAAAACCCTAATTTTGAAACTTAGGGTTTTGTTGATTTCTGACCTTTTCTTGATGAATTATGATCAACCATTGATCAAATTATGAATATTTTGACAAAATATGGATGTTGACAAAAAATTTCATTTTTGACTGTCTGTTGACTTTTCGGTCAAACTGGTCGTCTGAGCGAATTGAAGTTTGAAAATTTGTATGGTGGTATTTTAAGACATATGGAGGTCCATGAAATCCATTTGAGGTCTCAAAAAACTCGTTCTCCTGAAAAAAACAAAAACCCTAGTTAGGGACTGTTTGTGTAGGAGACAGTTAAGCGTACCTGATTTTTGTGCAGTGCTGAGTCTCTGCTGATCATGTGATTATCAAAAGTCTTCTAGAACAAAAATCTTGGAATTTTGAAATGCAAAAGATTGATTTGATTGATGGTACAAAACACGGAGAATCGCGCTGTCAGCGGGTTTGACTGTCAACTGGCTGTCCGGGCATTAACGTAACAGTTAAAGTGAAAATTCAACAGTTAAAGTTAATTTTTTCTTTTTGTTTTTTTGTTGTGTTAATGGTGAAAATTTATTTACATGAGTTGTTAGAAAAACACAAACATAATAAATAAATAAAATATACTGTACGCGAACGAAATTACCTATCATAACTTTGAAAAAATTTTAATGCACAGAAAAAATAAATATTTAACTAGCAGAAAACACACATAATATTATCTTGATAATTAAACGATAGTACGACAGATAGTACAACATTTAATACTGACAGTACAAATATTACATAATATAATGAACAGTACGACAAATATAATGAAAAATACATTATTTGAAAGCGAATGATATGACAAACTTTAAAAATGACGATTAAAAACCCATGCTATAAATAATAACATATAGATGAGCGGGAGTGTAAGCAACCCAGGTCCGCATTTTTCAGGACTATGCAGACACAAAAAAGACATGATCACCACCATAACAGTGATGACCATAAGAAAACACGTATCTATCCAATTTGCCATTTTTGCCGGGGAAGAAGAGAAAATAAATATGAGGTTGAAGTTTGAGAAATGAGTTGAAATTTGATATGAGAATTTATGGAAAAAATGAGAGGTATTTATAGAGTGAAAAGAAGGATAGAGACGTTGGGGAATGAAGTGATTCCGTACAAAAAAGGAAAATTTGAGTGGTAGTAAGATTTGAAAGAAAGTGTATTGTGGGGGTTTGAAAAGAGAGATGTATAGAATAAAGTTAGGATTTGATTTGAAAGAAAGAGATTTGAAAAGAAAGGAAGAGATTTTGAAAATAATAAAAGAGATTTTGAAAATAATAATAATATAGTACAAAAATTAGTGGGAAACAAAAACTAATAATAATTTAATCGTTACCAGTACAGTCTGAATCCCGGACTCTGTGCCTGCAAAATTTAATTCTGTACCAATTGTGTCAGTACTATTTATCTGCAAATAAATCTCAAATAAACAACGTGTGTGAAGTAATAAACAGTACTCGGCGTTTGTGTAAGAATAAATTCAACAGCGAACCAAAATACCGTCTAAGAAAAATTCTAAAAACCGAGTGTTCAAAAATCAGGATATTTATGAAATAAAATCCAAGATTATATGAAACTCCCAATTTTTAGACAGAAGTCTGTTGCCTTCTTTCTGTAAAAGATGCGGGCAAATTTTGGGGTATAACAGTTGCCCCTATTCAATCTTCTTAAACCTGAAGAGATTGATTGGAATCTGAAGGTAGAAGATGATTGAATATTTAGATGCCCTGAAATTTTGCACTTACCTCTACCGGAAGTGATGTTGGAAATTGCATTTGAATGTTGTCTAGGAAATGTTGTTGGCAGATCGAAACATTACCTGAGATGGGCTTTCAGATGCCGTCTATCAAATGTTTTGATGGTTTGTTCATCAGAATGAATCCTTTGATTATATCTTGATGAAGGATTTGAAAACCTCTGCGTTGACCGTTACGGAACCGTCCGAGGTTACCGCTTTAAATCTTAGAGGTTGATCGTTACGGAACTGTCCAAAGTTTTTCTGCTTTAGATTTTGAAAGTTGATCTATATGGAACCGTCTGAGGTATCAGGTTTAGATCTTTGAAGGTTGATCGTTGTGGAACCGTCTGAGGTATCCGCTTTGGATCTTGAAGGTTGACTGCTTTAAGGAATCGTCTAAGGTATTGACTTAGATCTGAAGGTAGACCATTAAGGAACCGTCCAAGGTATCGACTTAAATTTGTGTTGCTTGTTTTGAGTTGATAGGTGGTTCGAAAAGAGAGATATCTTCAGAATGAATCTTTGGTTTGATTATATCTGAGAGGAATGTTCGTCTGAATTGAATCCAGGGGAACACTGCATGTAATTGAGAACAACTTTGCTGAGGATATTCGTCCACCTGGAAAAAAAAAGTTAGTGACATGCAATGTCATGATGCATGTAATGTATATGTTGAGATTCTCAATTTAAATGAGAATCGTGCATGTTATGTATGTGTTTGTCATGAAACATTATATGCTATATATGAATATGCATATGGTGTATGACTTATGCAATTTAGAGCGTATCAAACTTCTGGTTGGGAAAATAAATCCCTGCTTGGTATTTTGTAAACGAAGGCATTATGATTGTTGATGATCTTTGCTATCTTGTTCGAGTACACTCAGCTGGGGAACTTCTTTACGGACCAGGGTAATCTGTTGAGGGATCTTTGAGTACTGCTTGGGGATGAAGGTAATTTGAAAGTTCTGATTTTGATGCCCTTTGAATGGGAATAAGAAAGATGTGTAATTCTCCGATGTACTATTTGATCAAGCCTTGGTGTGGAGGATCACACCTTCTGGGGATAATGATTTTGAGCAGCCCTACTGGGGAACAAGGTTTCTCGAACCACTTTGTTGGAGAGAAAAATCTCATTAAGGAATTTTCTGAGAAATGCATCTCTGTTGGGGAACTTTTCTTCTGATGCCAGTTTCAGGATGATGTCCAGATGATTGGGACATTACCTGGATGCTATTCCTGTTTTTCTTATAAACATCAATCATATTCAAATGCATATGTTCATTCAAAATTATCATTGGGACGTTTACGTATTCAAAACAGAAAAAATGGAAACTTTGACTTTAAGCATGAGCTGTATTGATTTTGAAAGAGAGCCATAATAGGCGGATTAGTACAAGGAGACAAAAATCCTAGTAGTAGGAAATTGTCATAAAACTTTGAAAAGTACTTATAAATAGCTATGTGAAAACAATCCAGTCAAGTTTCAACTCTGCTATTGCCAATTTGTCTTCGAGTATCTCATCCTGTCGCGGGGAAAATCGTATCTTTTTTCGGGATGAGACACCTGATGCCTTCTTTGGGCTCGAGTGCTCAAAAAATGATTTTTCTTTATTTCGACCAAACTTTTTATTGTTTCCAAAGTAGGAAAAGGAAAAAAGCTGCAATAACCTTAAAAGTGGGGGGAGAGATCTTTGGGTAAGAGGGTTGGTTATACGAAGGGAAGGTATTAGCACCCAACGTATCTATAGTACTCTATAGGTTTCTTTGTTATGTTTTTCATTCCATGTTATTGAGAGGTTCTTGTGAAATAGGTGGGACCTAAGGTGTTTGTTTGATTATGCTCGCAAAGATCATCGCGATCCTCTGCATACATATCCCTTAGAGGGAATCAGAGCATCTGTAGCTCGGGGTCTACGGGTGCTAAGGTTTGAGTGGTTTGAGGGAGAAGTTTTGCTCGCCAAGGATACGACCTTGTGCCTACGTATTCTCAAAGGGATGCTGAGAAAGTCAGAGCAATCGTAGTTCCCACTTATGCTAGTGGAAGCAAAGGATAAGAGACAAATGTCATCTCAATGTTCGATGTATCTAATCTATATCATCACATACATCTGTTTGTTTTGTTTGAAAATCTTTTCATTATAAGCCCTGGGCTGTGCCACTTATGGCGCTTAGAATGATAAAGATGTTTTTTGTTTAACCAGCCTTGTGGCAAAAACTTTCAATGAAGTCAGCCTTGTGACAAAAAGTTTTGATTAATCAGCCAGCCTTGTGGCAAAAGTTTCAATGAAGTCAGCCTTGTGACAAAAACTTTGATTAATCAGCCAGTATGGTGGCAAAACGGTTTGATTGATTAGCCAGCCTTGTGGCAAGAAGAAGTTTGATTGATTAGCCAGCCTTGTGGCAAAAAAGTTTGATTGATTAATTGTTTGTGATGATATAGAAGAGATACTCCTATCATAGAGATGAAAAATGTCTAATCTCCTAGGGTATTTGTTTTTGATATTGGGGATGCTTATAAGAAGCCCGTGGGTCCTTGTACGAAGCCCAAGAGGAGGCTATCCGAGGGTCCTTGCATTGTAAGCCCAAGAGGAGGCTATGGGAGGGACAATCCAGGGTCCTTGCATTGTAAGCCCAAGAGGAGGCTATGGGAGGGACAAGTCGTTTGTACAAAGCCCAAGGGGAGGCATGGTATAGTTGGTTTGAGCTCTTAGAGCGATTTCACCGGGAAACCATACTCTATGTCCTAACCTAAACTAGGGAGATTCTTTGCACGAAGCCCAATAGGAGGCTATGGGGAACCTAGTGTTGTACTAAGTTGAACAAGTATATATAACACAAACACAAATACATGAACAAGTATGAACAAATATGGACAAGCATGAACAAGTATGAACAGTTATACATATATATGACAAAGTGTGTGTATATAATGGAGTTTATGAAGGAAATATACCTGTAAGCATGATCCATTTGTATACACGGGGGCTCGGGACTTATACTCGGGGACAGGCCCATTTGAGTTTATTCAAAAGCTATGCAAACAAATATTTACAAAGGGGCTTTGGGACTTATACCTACATGGAGGCCCATGATATTTTTGAAATCAATTGATCAACCCAAAAAGATTTAATCAATAGTTTCTTTTGAAAAGAAAAACTCAAAAAGAAATGGTTTATCATTTTGAAAAACGGTGATCGTTTGTTTTGAAACGGTTTGAAATTTGGAAAGAAATCAAATTAATTAAGATAAACACAAAGATTATACTTAATTAACACCTAGATGATTAGGGTTTGATCACAAAATATTTACAAATGATTAAGTTTGAAAAATCAAAATAAAAAAACAATATTTAAAGTATTTAAAAACACTTAAAAATATGTCATTTTAAACTTAATTAAAAATGTATTAAATAAATATATTTTTGTGATTTTTTTTTATATTCATAAAATACCTATATAAAATAAGAAGTGTGTAAAAAATGAATAAAAAATGAGTTAATTTGAATGGTTAAATTAATTGATGAAGTTGTGAAGAAAAATAAGAAAAATAGTGTTAAAAAATTGGGTTTTGTCTCCACAAGGACTTGAACTCACGCCCTCACTCTCACCAGCCAAAACAACAACCAACTGAGCCACGCTTGTGGCTTGTAAGTAACACGCGCCCAATTAAATATATTTTCAATCAATTTCAAAAAAACCTTTGAACAAAATCTGGCGCCAAGAACAAACCCTCAACAAGAATTTGAAAATCTTCGAAACTGAATGAAATTGATCAAGTAAAGGGTCCATCTCACTCGTTTTTTCATAAGGAACATGATGGTGACCTTTAATTTCATTTATTTTCACTCTAAGGCTATCAATTTTCTGATGAACACGAAGAACCCTAATTCTATGATTCAATCTGAAATTGTGTATGATTGATGAATTATGAAATTGATTGAGGGTTATTGATCAGTGATAGTGCAGAAACAAGATGGCAAAGCAATATTTCATTTATGATGCATGATTCATAGAGTTTGAAGTTCAAGTGTACTTACCTCAAAAACGGCCAAACTGAGAATTGAATTTTGATCTGGAGGTGTTACAGGTGCTTTGTATCAATCTGAATAGCTTCAATGATGATTATGGAAGGTGTCTGGATGCTTGGAGCAATTTGAATTCACCTGTGCTAAGCTATGGAACCCGATCTGCAGAGCCTTTGGAGTGTGAATCGAATTTGAAGATTATGAGGTTACAGGTCATATGTGAGTGTTCGGATCATTCATATGAAGTATATGGACGGTGTTAGAAGTGATAGTTTGGGCAGATATGGCTTGATGTGAGAATTGGCATGTTAAGGTTCACTTTATGCAAACATGGAGGTGAGATGATGATTCTGAGTTTTGGGGTGATTTGGGGTGTGTGAGTGGATCAAACATATCACATATGATGTTTATGAGATGTTAGAATCATTACTTTGGCCAGAACTTCAAGGGTTTGGAGGTTGAGATTTCTACCTCTTTGAAACTCATGAAACTTGCAACTTAAGAAAGAAAGAGAAAGCCTATAATTTGTGAGGTTTTGGTGTGATTTGGAGAGTGGAAATGACCTCTATTTATAGGCCAAGCTTTCTGAATACAATGCCCTTGCAAGTGGATCAAAGAGTGATGATTTGGCTTAAGAGATAAAATGGAATCTTTCACATTTAATGCATATGGTTAAAAGTGACTTAACCATGGTTATTTTGCCAAGCTTCTTATCTCTTTCCATTCTGATCTCAAACCAGAAAAATATCTTCCAATTATTGCATTGGTGTGTCATCACTTGTATTATAGGCCATATAGTGTATGAACTTAGTGAAAATGGCTTGTAATTTCATGCATAATGACCTCTAATGTCAAAATTCAAAACCATAGCTACACTCCATATTTTTTCATGCTCTTGGACATTTTGGAAAGCTCATGTTATGTACTTCAAAACCCTAGTTGAAAGTTTCTTCAAGACCTTTAAGGAAATGGGTGAAAAAGATCCATGAACTTTGAAGAAAATGAGATTTTAAGTGAAATTTTCAAAAGATGCCAACTTTGAAGCTCCATATCTCTTAAATGGTAGATCTTTTGGAAAATCATCATATGTGACAAAGTTGTTTATTGGATCAAAACCTAAAACCTTCATGTTGGAAGTTTTTTTCAGTTTGTAGGTGAAATTTTGAGAAATTCCCTTCCAAAGTTTGGAAAAAACCATTGAAAAACACTTAGAATTTTTCTAAGTATGGAAAGTCAAACTTTTGACTTTTTGATTCTTGATTGATTTTCTTGATTTTTCTTGATCAAATGACTTCATATATCATATATTGATGATTCAAAACTTCAAAAGTCAAGGTTGACCAAAATTCCCCAAAAGTCAATGGTGATCTTGTACAGTTGACTTTTTCAAACGAATCGCGTTTCTGGAGATTTCAAATGAACCAGGCTATCCTCACCAAATGAATGGCATGAATGGATCACATTGAGTTATTGGAAGACCTTGAGCCATGGTTTAAGTTGTGGCACCATGTTCTGATTAAAAAGTCAGTTGTTCAGGTGATTTAGGTCAAAAACCCTAATTGTCGACCTGATGAAATTGATGACTGTGGGTCTTGAATTGAGACACAATTTCCATTGGATGTTGTCATGGGGATTATTTGAAGATGATTGAAACCTTTGATTGACTTCCTGGGGATTTTTAGGGTTTCCCAAATGTGATCCCTGATTTCAGTCCCTAATAGTTTAAAACCCTATTCTGATGAATTGAAATTTCACTGTTGACCAATCCTTGTGTAGGAGATGTCTTGAGCCAATGGATTAGGTCAAAATGATGCACTTGGGGTCTTGAGGTCATGTCCCAAGTCATTAGGTCAAATCCTGAGCAAAAATCAGGGGTATGCTATCTTTAGTCAAAACCCTAATTTGGTTGATTCAAAGTCCCTGAGCTTGTTGAAATGAATCTTTGAGGACCAAATGTTGATTGTTGATGAAGATGATTCATTTGAGATGAAGGGGGAACAAAACCCTAATTGATTGTTGCTTGTACTGATGAGTGATTTCTTGATTAAACCCTGCTGAGTCACAAGTAGCAAACACTAGCTATGCAATTTGTTAGAGATGCAAATGATGCATATGCTATGATATGAGGTGGTATCTTAGGTCAAAAATTGGGGTATGACAGATGCCCCTATTTAAGTTTCTTCAACCTGAGATACGAAGATTGGAAATCTTCGTTTTGATAGGGTGGAAGAGACTTAAATATCAGAAGACGCGAATTTTGGTCCTAAGATACCAAAATTGCGAATAATGCAAGGATATCTTTACCAAGGGGATATCAAGAACTGACTCCACTGGGGACAAGAGATCGGGAAAGATGTCTCAATCCGTTTTAGGAAGGGAATCCGTTTTTTTCTTTTCGGGAAAGCAAGTGTATGCTTCACCGGGGAATGATAGCTTTGTAAGAAAAGCTTACCTATCGACATTACCGACTATCTGTGTTAGAACAAGATTTGTTCTGATCAATTATCTTAGTTTTGATGATAACAATAATATGAATTTTGCTTAAGATTATATGGTACTCTAATCCAATGCAATTTCCTTTTCAGGAAATATATAAAGAGTACGCATAATTCAGCGCTCAGAAGCTTTGTCTCAAAGGGTTCAGCATGCAACATCAGAACATGGTCTGGCAAGACATCAGAAGATGGTCGAAGCAGAATCAGAACATGGGTCTATGGAAGCATCAGAAGAACTAGAGAACAGAAGCACTGAAGTTCTGATGGTATCACGCTCAGAAGCACTTCAAGGTCAGAAGATCAGAAGATGCTATGCACCAAGCTGTTTGACTCTGATGATATTCAAACGTTGTATTCACAAACATCAGATCAGAAGGAAGTACAAGTGGCAAGCTACGCTGACTGACAAAAGGAACGTTAAAAGCTACTAAAGGCTACGTCAGTAGACACAGCGTGAACAAGGCTCGAGGTAGTTGACAAAAGCGTATAACATTAAATGCGATGCTGTACGGAACACGCAAAGCATTAAATGCATTCAACGGTCATCTTCTCCAACGCCTATAAATATGAAGTTCTGATGAGAAGCAAGGTTAACGATTCTGCACCAAAACAACTCATATTTAACTTGCTGAAACTCTGTTCAAATCTAAACTCAGAATCTTCATCTTCATCAAAGCTCACTACATTGCTGTTGTAATATATTAGTGAGATTAAGCTTAAACGATTAAGAGAAATATCACAGTTGTGATTATCGCTTTTAAGAAGCAATTGTAATACTCTTAGAATTGATTACATTAAGTTGTAAGAAACTAGAGTGATCGTGTGGATCAGAATACTCTAGGAAGTCTTAGAAGTGATCTAAGCAGGTTGTAACTAGAGTGATCGTGTGGATCAGTATACTCTAGAAAAGTCTTAGAGGGTATCTAAGCAGTTGTTCCTGGAGTGATCAGTGTGTGATCAGTAGACTCTGGAAGACTTAGTTGCTGACTAAGTGGAGAACCATTGTAATCCGTGCGATTAGTGGATTAAATCCTCAGTTGAGGTAAATCATCTCTGCGGGGGTGGACTGGAGTAGTTTAGTTAACAACGAACCAGGATAAAAATAACTGTGCAATTTATTTTTATCTGTCAAGTTTTTAAAGCTACACTTATTCAAACCCCCCCCTTTCTAAGTGTTTTTCTATCCTTCAATTGGCATCAGAGCGCCGGTTCTAAGGTGCAAGCACTTAACCGTGTTTAGAAAAGATTCAGGAAGAGAAAAACGCTTTAGTAAAAGATGGTTGATGAAAGTGAAAAGTCTACACCTGCATCTACATCTGGCTCTGCTGAGCAATACAACGGTAACAATGGTTATACTAGACCGCCAGTATTTGATGGTGAAAACTTTGAATACTGGAAAGATAAACTGGAAAGTTACTTTCTGGGTCTAGATGGTGATCTATGGGATCTTCTGATGGATGGTTACAAACATCCAGTAAATGCCAGAGGCGTAAAGCTGACAAGGCAAGAAATGAATGATGATCAGAAAAAGCTTTTCAGGAATCATCATAAATGCAGAACTGTTTTGCTGAATGCTATCTCTCATGCTGAGTATGAGAAGATATCTAACAGGGAAACGGCCTATGACATATATGAGTCCTTGAAAATGACTCATGAAGGAAATGCTCAAGTCAAGGAGACTAAAGCTCTAGCTTTAATCCAGAAGTATGAAGCCTTCAAGATGGAGGATGATGAAGACATTGAAAACATGTTTTCAAGATTTCAAACTCTTACTGCTGGATTGAGAGTTCTTGACAAGGGATACACCAAGGCTGATCACGTAAAGAAGATCATCAGAAGCTTACCCAGAAGATGGGGTCCTATGGTGACTGCATTCAAGATTGCAAAGAATCTGAATGAAGTTTCTCTGGAAGAGCTCATCAGTGCCTTGAGAAGTCATGAAATAGAGCTGGACGCAAATGAGCCTCAAAAGAAAGGTAAGTCTATTGCATTAAAATCCAATATCAAGAAATGCACTAACGCTTTTCAGGCTAGAGAAGAAGATCCTGAAGAATCAGAATCTGAAGAAGAAGATGAACTGTCCCTGATCTCCAGAAGGCTAAATCAACTCTGGAAGACCAAGCAAAGGAAGTTCAGAGGCTTCAGAAGTTCAAAGAAATTTGAACGTGGAGAATCTTCTGATGACAGAAGATTTGACAAGAAGAAGGTCATGTGCTATGAATGCAATGAGCCTGGACACTTCAAGAATGAATGTCCAAATATTCAGAAGGAAAATCCCAAGAAGAAATTTCATAAGAAGAAAGGTCTTATGGCAACCTGGGATGAGTCAGAAGATGATTCAGACTCTGAAGACGAGCAGGCCAACTGTGCGCTGATGGCGACAGAAGATGACGGATCAGAATCTACATCAGAATCAGATTCTGAAGAGGTATTTTCTGAACTTACTAGAGATGAGTTAGTTTCCGGTCTAACTGAACTTCTGGAACTCAAGTCTCAGATTAGTCTCAAATACAAAAAGCTGAAAAAGCTGTTTGAATTTGAAACAAAGAAGCTTGAGTTGGAGAATTCTGAATTAAAAGAAAAACTTTTAAAATTATCCAATAATGTTGGATCTCCTTCTGATTCAGAAAAATCCACTCCTAGTCTAAACCATATTCTGAAAGAATATGATTTAAGTTTCAGGAAGTTCTTATCTAGAAGTATTGGCAGAAGTCAGCTAGCTTCTATGATATATGCTGTGTCTGGAAACAAAAGAGTTGGCATTGGTTTTGAGGGTGAAACCCCATACAAACTTGAACCTGTTGATGAAATGAAACTCACATACAAGCCATTGTATGATCAGTTCAAGTATGGCCACTCCCATGATATTAGGCACACTTCACATGCTCAAAGTTTTCACATATCACACACCAAAAGGCATGTGACACAACCTAGGAAATATCATGAAACTCACATTAAGAATTATCATGCTGTTCCTCCTATTGCTTACAATGTTAAACCCAAGTTCAATCAGAACTTGAGAAAATCTAACAAGAAAGGACCCAAGAAAATGTGGGTACCTAAGGATAAGATTATTCCTATTGCAGATATCCTTGACTGCAAAAAGGACAAAGCACAACATGTCATGGTACCTGGACTCTGGATGCTCGCGACACATGACAGGAAGAAGGTCTATGTTCCAAGACCTGGTGCTTAAGTCTGGAGGAGAAGTCAAGTTTGGAGGAGATCAGAAGGGCAAGATAATTGGCTCTGGAACTATAAAGTCTGGTAACTCTCCTTCCATTTCTAATGTACTTCTTGTAGAAGGATTAACACATAACCTCTTATCTATCAGTCAATTGAGTGACAATGGTTATGATATAATCTTTAATCAAGAGTCTTGCAAGGCTGTAAATCAGAAGGATGGCTCAATCCTATTTACAGGCAAGAGGAAGAACAACATTTATAAGACAGATCTGCAAGATCTTATGAGTCAGAAGGTGACTTGTCTTATGTCTGTTTCTGAAGAGCAGTGGGTCTGGCACAGAAGATTAGGTCATGCTAGTTTGAGAAAGATTTCTCAGATTAACAAACTGAATCTGGTCAGAGGACTCCCTAATCTGAAATTCAAATCAGATGCTCTTTGTGAAGCATGTCAGAAGGGCAAGTTCTCCAAACCTGCATTCAAGTCCAAGAATGTTGTTTCTACCTCAAGGCCATTAGAACTCTTGCACATTGATCTGTTTGGCCCAGTCAAAACAGCATCTGTCAGAGGGAAGAAATATGGATTAGTCATCGTAGATGATTATAGCCGCTGGACATGGGTAAAATTCTTAAAACACAAGGATGAGACTCATTCAGTGTTCTTTGATTTCTGCATTCAGATTCAATCTGAAAAAGAGTGTAAAATCATAAAGGTCAGAAGTGATCATGGTGGTGAATTTGAGAACAGATCCTTTGAAGAATTCTTCAAAGAAAATGGTATTGCCCATGATTTCTCTTGTCCTAGAACTCCACAGCAAAATGGGGTTGTAGAACGAAAGAATAGGACTCTGCAAGAAATGGCAAGAACCATGATCAATGAAACCAATATGGCTAAGCATTTCTGGGCAGAAGCAATAAACACTGCATGCTATATTCAGAATAGAATCTCTATCAGACCTATTCTAAATAAGACTCCTTATGAATTGTGGAAGAATAGAAAGCCCAACATTTCATATTTCCATCCTTTTGGATGTGTATGCTTTATTCTGAACACTAAAGATCATCTTGGTAAGTTTGATTCTAAAGCTCAAAAATGTTTCCTTCTTGGATATTCTGAACGCTCAAAAGGCTACAGAGTATACAATACTGAAACATTGATTGTAGAAGAATCAATCAATATCAGGTTTGATGATAAGCTTGGTTCTGAAAAACCAAAGCAGTTTGATAATTTTGCAGATTGTGATATTGATATATCAGAAGTTGTTGAGCCAAGAAGCAACGCATCAGAAGCAGAGCTTCTCAGAAGCAAAGAATCTGAAGATCAAGTATCAGCTTCTCTGGAGGATCTAAGCATTTCTGAAGAACCATCTGTCAGAAGATCATCCAGACTCATCTCTGGTCATTCAGAAGATGTCATTCTTGGAAAGAAGGATGATTCAATCAGAACAAGAGCATTCCTTAAGAACAATGCAGATTGTCAATTAGGTCTTGTATCTTTGATCGAGCCAACTTCTGTTGATCATGCTCTAGAAGATCCAGACTGGATAATTGCTATGCAAGAAGAACTGAATCAGTTTACAAGGAATGATGTTTGGGATCTTGTTCCTAGACCAGATGGATTCAATATAATTGGTACAAAATGGGTCTTCAGAAACAAGCTCAGTGAGAAAGGTGAAGTGGTAAGGAACAAAGCCAGACTGGTGGCTCAGGGTTATAGTCAGCAAGAAGGGATTGATTATACAGAAACCTTTGCACCAGTGGCCAGGTTAGAATCTATTCGTCTATTAATTTCATTTGCCACTCAACATAACATCACTCTTTATCAGATGGATGTTAAGAGTGCCTTCTTAAATGGTTATATAGATGAAGAAGTTTATGTCCATCAACCTCCTGGTTTTGAAGACTCTATGTCTCCTAATCATGTTTTTAAACTTAAGAAATCATTGTATGGATTGAAACAGGCTCCTAGAGCTTGGTATGAACGCTTAAGTTCTTTCCTTCTGGATAATGGTTTCACTAGAGGAAAAGTGGACACTACTCTCTTTTGTAAAACCTTTAAAAGGGATATTTTAATTTGTCAAATATATGTAGATGATATTATTTTTGGAACATCTAATGCTACACTTGGAAAGGAGTTTGCTGAGTCTATGCAGGCTGAGTTTGAAATGAGCATGATGGGAGAACTCAAGTATTTCCTTGGAATACAAATAAATCAAACATCAGAAGGAACGTATGTTCACCAAACCAAGTATGTGAAGGAACTTCTGAAGAAGTTTAATCTTCTAGACTGCAAAGAAGCCAAAACTCCTATGCATCCAACATGCATTCTAGGTAAGGATGAGGTAAGTAAGAAGGTAGATCAGAAGTTATACAGAGGTATGATTGGATCTCTTCTATATTTGACTGCTTCTAGACCTGACATTCTGTTCAGTGTTTGTTTGTGTGCTAGATTCCAATCAGATCCTAGAGAATCTCATTTAACTGCTGTTAAGAGAATTCTAAGGTATCTGAAAGGTACTACTAATGTTGGCTTAGTTTACAGAAAATCTAAAGAATACAACTTAGTAGGATTCTGCGATGCTGACTATGCTGGAGACAGAATTGAAAGAAAAAGTACTTCAGGAAGTTGCCAATTTCTTGGAAGTCATTTGATCTCTTGGTATAGCAAGAAGCAAGCAACTATTGCTCTATCAACAACAGAAGCAGAATATGTCGCTGCTGCTGGTTGTAGTACACAGATGCTCTGGATGAAGAGTCAGTTAGAAGATTATCAGATATTTGAGAGTAACATTCCTATATTCTGTGATAATACTTCTGCTATATGTTTATCTAAGAATCCTATTCTTCATTCAAAAGCTAAACATATTGAGATTAAAAATCATTTCATAAGGGACTATGTTCAGAAGGGTGTTATATCTTTAAACTTTGTTGATACAGACCATCAATGGGCTGATATCTTTACAAAACCCCTGGCTGAAGATAGGTTTAAGTTCATTCTGAAGAACATCAGTATGGATTTATGCCCAGAATGAGAAGATGAGAAGTTCTTATGTATGAGTATCTTCTGAAATGAAAATGGATTATTTTTTATATATCAGAAGTTCTGATTGAAATCTTTTAGAAATTATGATTCGGTTATTACTAACGTTTCATTGTCTAAGTTGATTCAGAACCTCTTTTAAAGCAAAACAGCTGTTACGTTTTTATCTCGGGATGGTAAACCTGTCGTTACTATTCATGGATAAACGTGCGTGCAGTTGAAGGGACGTCTACTTAGGTAACTGTGCTAGTCACCTCATTTGTCTTTATTATCTCTCCTCACGTCACGTAACATTAAATGCTATTCATCATTCGTTTCATTTTATTTTCTTTTAAATACTCTTCAAACTCTTCTCTTTCCCTCTCATCTTTCTCTATCTTTTTGCATTCCTCATCAAGTTTTTCTCTCTCTCTCTCTTCCGTTTTCGTCTCTTGCTCAAACAATTTTTTTTTTAAAAAAAAAAAAATCATAGCTCAAACCTAGCGTTCACCCTAAGCCTGTTGAAGATCTATGACTCAAAGGCGACAGATCTCTGCATATCTCGGGATGGCTCTCCTAATACCTCTCAAGTCAGACCTCTTCTTTGATGTTGTTATCAACTTTCACCCAAAGACAGAAGACTTTCTTGAGTTATGGGAGGAGGTTAAGAATGATATTCTTAACTTCTATGTTAAGGGAAAGCCCCGTTTGCAACATTAGCTCTCTGTCTGTGAACTGTCCCTCTCTTCCTCTTTGGTCACTTGGATCTCTCCTACAGTGGAGGTTCTAGTCTGGAAGACAAGAGTCCACAGGGATTCTTGATGGGTTGACACAGAGCGTGTCCTGCTAGGGTGCTGTTTTTAATTTTTGTAGTCATTTCCTCTTGGGATGACTTTTTATGTATTTGCTAGGAATGTTTCTCATCTTGTTAAACATAGGAACCTTTTGTAATATCTTTTGATTATCAATGAAAAGTTTCTTTGCTTTTACATTCCAGTGATTTTATTTGTCGTTTTATGCATCTGAATCTTTTGAAATATTCTTTTTGATGTTATGACAAAAAGGGGGAGAAGATAAATGATAAATGATTTGATTAATCTATCAGTTGCTGGGTAAAGCTCCCACACATTTACTAACAAGAACTGCAAGTTCTATATGGTTTAAGTGTTTTGCAGGTATAAAGAAGTGAAGAAAATCTTCAAAGCAAACACAAGAAGCAAAACCATGGAAACTGAAGCAAGCTAAGTGCTGTCAAGCTTTAGAAATCAGAAGCAAGAAAGAAGAATGAATCAGAAGCACTGATAATAGAATTTGATCCATATTTGTCTATTTGTTTTGACAATATTCTATTTGCTCTGATACATATAATGTGTTCAAACATATATTCTATGTTCTAACTCGTTCATGCTGACTTTTGTCGTTTAGTTTTTGTTCTGTAACATTTCAGGATGTAGAGATGCTCTGATGATGCTCTGGTACATTCAACAATGTTCTGATACAAATCTAGCATGAAGTGATGTTGGTAGAAATTCAAGCTCTGAAGCTATCCGAGGGAAGCAGAAATCAGAAGCTGTGAATGTTCTAAAGATCCAGAAAACTCAAGTTCTGAAGCTGTCCTAAATGGAAGCAGAAATCAGAAGCTGTGAATGTTCAGAAGATCAAAGAAATTCAAGTTCTGAAGCTGTCCTGAATGGAAGCAGAAATCAGAAGCTGTGAATGTTCAGAAGATCAAAGAAATTCAAGTTCTGAAGCTGTCCTAGATGGAAGCAGGAATCAGAAGCTGTGAGTGTTCTAGGGATCTAAGGAAATTCTAGTTCTGAAGCTGTCCTATGGAAGCAGAAGTCAGAAGCTATGAATTCCCTAAAGACAGAAGCTTATATGATCGTCTCTACCGAAATAATCAGGGAAGTCTTTTATTAAAGTTCTTCGAGTATTTATTTCAGGGGGAGATTATTTATCTCAGGGGGAGATTGTTAATCTCAGGGGGAGACATATTCATATGCTTATGCTATAGCTGTGTAATTTGTCTTTTGCCGTCTGTTCTTTCTGATCGCAAATTCATATCATTTATATATGTTTTTGTCATCATCAAAAAGGGGGAGATTGTTAGAACAAGATTTGTTCTGATCAATTATCTTAGTTTTGATGATAACAATAATATGAATTTTGCTTAAGATTATATGGTACTCTAATCCAATGCAATTTCCTTTTCAGGAAATATATAAAGAGTACGCATAATTCAGCGCTCAGAAGCTTTGTCTCAAAGGGTTCAGCATGCAACATCAGAACATGGTCTGGCAAGACATCAGAAGATGGTCGAAGCAGAATCAGAACATGGGTCTATGGAAGCATCAGAAGAACTAGAGAACAGAAGCACTGAAGTTCTGATGGTATCACGCTCAGAAGCACTTCAAGGTCAGAAGATCAGAAGATGCTATGCACCAAGCTGTTTGACTCTGATGATATTCAAACGTTGTATTCACAAACATCAGATCAGAAGGAAGTACAAGTGGCAAGCTACGCTGACTGACAAAAGGAACGTTAAAAGCTACTAAAGGCTACGTCAGTAGACACAGCGTGAACAAGGCTCGAGGTAGTTGACAAAAGCGTATAACATTAAATGCGATGCTGTACGGAACACGCAAAGCATTAAATGCATTCAACGGTCATCTTCTCCAACGCCTATAAATATGAAGTTCTGATGAGAAGCAAGGTTAACGATTCTGCACCAAAACAACTCATATTCAACTTGCTGAAACTCTGTTCAAATCTAAACTCAGAATCTTCATCTTCATCAAAGCTCACTACATTGCTGTTGTAATATATTAGTGAGATTAAGCTTAAACGATTAAGAGAAATATCACAGTTGTGATTATCGCTTTTAAGAAGCAATTGTAATACTCTTAGAATTGATTACATTAAGTTGTAAGGAACTAGAGTGATCGTGTGGATCAGAATACTCTAGGAAGTCTTAGAAGTGATCTAAGCAGGTTGTAACTAGAGTGATCGTGTGGATCAGTATACTCTAGAAAAGTCTTAGAGGGTATCTAAGCAGTTGTTCCTGGAGTGATCAGTGTGTGATCAGTAGACTCTGGAAGACTTAGTTGCTGACTAAGTGGAGAACCATTGTAATCCGTGCGATTAGTGGATTAAATCCTCAGTTGAGGTAAATCATCTCTGCGGGGGTGGACTGGAGTAGTTTAGTTAACAACGAACCAGGATAAAAATAACTGTGCAATTTATTTTTATCTGTCAAGTTTTTAAAGCTACACTTATTCAAACCCCCCCCCTTTCTAAGTGTTTTTCTATCCTTCAATTGGCATCAGAGCGCCGGTTCTAAGGTGCAAGCACTTAACCGTGTTTAGAAAAGATTCAGGAAGAGAAAAACGCTTTAGTAAAAGATGGTTGATGAAAGTGAAAAGTCTACACCTGCATCTACATCTGGCTCTGCTGAGCAATACAACGGTAACAATGGTTATACTAGACCGCCAGTATTTGATGGTGAAAACTTTGAATACTGGAAAGATAAACTGGAAAGTTACTTTCTGGGTCTAGATGGTGATCTATGGGATCTTCTGATGGATGGTTACAAACATCCAGTAAATGCCAGAGGCGTAAAGCTGACAAGGCAAGAAATGAATGATGATCAGAAAAAGCTTTTCAGGAATCATCATAAATGCAGAACTGTTTTGCTGAATGCTATCTCTCATGCTGAGTATGAGAAGATATCTAACAGGGAAACGGCCTATGACATATATGAGTCCTTGAAAATGACTCATGAAGGAAATGCTCAAGTCAAGGAGACTAAAGCTCTAGCTTTAATCCAGAAGTATGAAGCCTTCAAGATGGAGGATGATGAAGACATTGAAAAGATGTTTTCAAGATTTCAAACTCTTACTGCTGGATTGAGAGTTCTTGACAAGGGATACACCAAGGCTGATCACGTAAAGAAGATCATCAGAAGCTTACCCAGAAGATGGGGTCCTATGGTGACTGCATTCAAGATTGCAAAGAATCTGAATGAAGTTTCTCTGGAAGAGCTCATCAGTGCCTTGAGAAGTCATGAAATAGAGCTGGACGCAAATGAGCCTCAAAAGAAAGGTAAGTCTATTGCATTAAAATCCAATATCAAGAAATGCACTAACGCTTTTCAGGCTAGAGAAGAAGATCCTGAAGAATCAGAATCTGAAGAAGAAGATGAACTGTCCCTGATCTCCAGAAGGCTAAATCAACTCTGGAAGACCAAGCAAAGGAAGTTCAGAGGCTTCAGAAGTTCAAAGAAATTTGAACGTGGAGAATCTTCTGATGACAGAAGATTTGACAAGAAGAAGGTCATGTGCTATGAATGCAATGAGCCTGGACACTTCAAGAATGAATGTCCAAATATTCAGAAGGAAAATCCCAAGAAGAAATTTCATAAGAAGAAAGGTCTTATGGCAACCTGGGATGAGTCAGAAGATGATTCAGACTCTGAAGACGAGCAGGCCAACTGTGCGCTGATGGCGACAGAAGATGACGGATCAGAATCTACATCAGAATCAGATTCTGAAGAGGTATTTTCTGAACTTACTAGAGATGAGTTAGTTTCCGGTCTAACTGAACTTCTGGAACTCAAGTCTCAGATTAGTCTCAAATACAAAAAGCTGAAAAAGCTGTTTGAATTTGAAACAAAGAAGCTTGAGTTGGAGAATTCTGAATTAAAAGAAAAACTTTTAAAATTATCCAATAATGTTGGATCTCCTTCTGATTCAGAAAAATCCACTCCTAGTCTAAACCATATTCTGAAAGAATATGATTTAAGTTTCAGGAAGTTCTTATCTAGAAGTATTGGCAGAAGTCAGCTAGCTTCTATGATATATGCTGTGTCTGGAAACAAAAGAGTTGGCATTGGTTTTGAGGGTGAAACCCCATACAAACTTGAACCTGTTGATGAAATGAAACTCACATACAAGCCATTGTATGATCAGTTCAAGTATGGCCACTCCCATGATATTAGGCACACTTCACATGCTCAAAGTTTTCACATATCACACACCAAAAGGCATGTGACACAACCTAGGAAATATCATGAAACTCACATTAAGAATTATCATGCTGTTCCTCCTATTGCTTACAATGTTAAACCCAAGTTCAATCAGAACTTGAGAAAATCTAACAAGAAAGGACCCAAGAAAATGTGGGTACCTAAGGATAAGATTATTCCTATTGCAGATATCCTTGACTGCAAAAAGGACAAAGCACAACATGTCATGGTACCTGGACTCTGGATGCTCGCGACACATGACAGGAAGAAGGTCTATGTTCCAAGACCTGGTGCTTAAGTCTGGAGGAGAAGTCAAGTTTGGAGGAGATCAGAAGGGCAAGATAATTGGCTCTGGAACTATAAAGTCTGGTAACTCTCCTTCCATTTCTAATGTACTTCTTGTAGAAGGATTAACACATAACCTCTTATCTATCAGTCAATTGAGTGACAATGGTTATGATATAATCTTTAATCAAGAGTCTTGCAAGGCTGTAAATCAGAAGGATGGCTCAATCCTATTTACAGGCAAGAGGAAGAACAACATTTATAAGACAGATCTGCAAGATCTTATGAGTCAGAAGGTGACTTGTCTTATGTCTGTTTCTGAAGAGCAGTGGGTCTGGCACAGAAGATTAGGTCATGCTAGTTTGAGAAAGATTTCTCAGATTAACAAACTGAATCTGGTCAGAGGACTCCCTAATCTGAAATTCAAATCAGATGCTCTTTGTGAAGCATGTCAGAAGGGCAAGTTCTCCAAACCTGCATTCAAGTCCAAGAATGTTGTTTCTACCTCAAGGCCATTAGAACTCTTGCACATTGATCTGTTTGGCCCAGTCAAAACAGCATCTGTCAGAGGGAAGAAATATGGATTAGTCATCGTAGATGATTATAGCCGCTGGACATGGGTAAAATTCTTAAAACACAAGGATGAGACTCATTCAGTGTTCTTTGATTTCTGCATTCAGATTCAATCTGAAAAAGAGTGTAAAATCATAAAGGTCAGAAGTGATCATGGTGGTGAATTTGAGAACAGATCCTTTGAAGAATTCTTCAAAGAAAATGGTATTGCCCATGATTTCTCTTGTCCTAGAACTCCACAGCAAAATGGGGTTGTAGAACGAAAGAATAGGACTCTGCAAGAAATGGCAAGAACCATGATCAATGAAACCAATATGGCTAAGCATTTCTGGGCAGAAGCAATAAACACTGCATGCTATATTCAGAATAGAATCTCTATCAGACCTATTCTAAATAAGACTCCTTATGAATTGTGGAAGAATAGAAAGCCCAACATTTCATATTTCCATCCTTTTGGATGTGTATGCTTTATTCTGAACACTAAAGATCATCTTGGTAAGTTTGATTCTAAAGCTCAAAAATGTTTCCTTCTTGGATATTCTGAACGCTCAAAAGGCTACAGAGTATACAATACTGAAACATTGATTGTAGAAGAATCAATCAATATCAGGTTTGATGATAAGCTTGGTTCTGAAAAACCAAAGCAGTTTGATAATTTTGCAGATTGTGATATTGATATATCAGAAGTTGTTGAGCCAAGAAGCAACGCATCAGAAGCAGAGCTTCTCAGAAGCAAAGAATCTGAAGATCAAGTATCAGCTTCTCTGGAGGATCTAAGCATTTCTGAAGAACCATCTGTCAGAAGATCATCCAGACTCATCTCTGGTCATTCAGAAGATGTCATTCTTGGAAAGAAGGATGATTCAATCAGAACAAGAGCATTCCTTAAGAACAATGCAGATTGTCAATTAGGTCTTGTATCTTTGATCGAGCCAACTTCTGTTGATCATGCTCTAGAAGATCCAGACTGGATAATTGCTATGCAAGAAGAACTGAATCAGTTTACAAGGAATGATGTTTGGGATCTTGTTCCTAGACCAGATGGATTCAATATAATTGGTACAAAAATGGGTCTTCAGAAACAAGCTCAGTGAGAAAGGTGAAGTGGTAAGGAACAAAGCCAGACTGGTGGCTCAGGGTTATAGTCAGCAAGAAGGGATTGATTATACAGAAACCTTTGCACCAGTGGCCAGGTTAGAATCTATTCGTCTATTAATTTCATTTGCCACTCAACATAACATCACTCTTTATCAGATGGATGTTAAGAGTGCCTTCTTAAATGGTTATATAGATGAAGAAGTTTATGTCCATCAACCTCCTGGTTTTGAAGACTCTATGTCTCCTAATCATGTTTTTAAACTTAAGAAATCATTGTATGGATTGAAACAGGCTCCCAGAGCTTGGTATGAACGCTTAAGTTCTTTCCTTCTGGATAATGGTTTCACTAGAGGAAAAGTGGACACTACTCTCTTTTGTAAAACCTTTAAAAGGGATATTTTAATTTGTCAAATATATGTAGATGATATTATTTTTGGAACATCTAATGCTACACTTGGAAAGGAGTTTGCTGAGTCTATGCAGGCTGAGTTTGAAATGAGCATGATGGGAGAACTCAAGTATTTCCTTGGAATACAAATAAATCAAACATCAGAAGGAACGTATGTTCACCAAACCAAGTATGTGAAGGAACTTCTGAAGAAGTTTAATCTTCTAGACTGCAAAGAAGCCAAAACTCCTATGCATCCAACATGCATTCTAGGTAAGGATGAGGTAAGTAAGAAGGTAGATCAGAAGTTATACAGAGGTATGATTGGATCTCTTCTATATTTGACTGCTTCTAGACCTGACATTCTGTTCAGTGTTTGTTTGTGTGCTAGATTCCAATCAGATCCTAGAGAATCTCATTTAACTGCTGTTAAGAGAATTCTAAGGTATCTGAAAGGTACTACTAATGTTGACTTAGTTTACAGAAAATCTAAAGAATACAACTTAGTAGGATTCTGCGATGCTGACTATGCTGGAGACAGAATTGAAAGAAAAAGTACTTCAGGAAGTTGCCAATTTCTTGGAAGTCATTTGATCTCTTGGTATAGCAAGAAGCAAGCAACTATTGCTCTATCAACAACAGAAGCAGAATATGTCGCTGCTGCTGGTTGTAGTACACAGATGCTCTGGATGAAGAGTCAGTTAGAAGATTATCAGATATTTGAGAGTAACATTCCTATATTCTGTGATAATACTTCTGCTATATGTTTATCTAAGAATCCTATTCTTCATTCAAAAGCTAAACATATTGAGATTAAACATCATTTCATAAGGGACTATGTTCAGAAGGGTGTTATATCTTTAAACTTTGTTGATACAGACCATCTAATGGGCTGATATCTTTACAAAACCCCTGGCTGAAGATAGGTTTAAGTTCATTCTGAAGAACATCAGTATGGATTTATGCCCAGAATGAGAAGATGAGAAGTTCTTATGTATGAGTATCTTCTGAAATGAAAATGTGAATTATTTTTTATATATCAGAAGTTCTGATTGAAATCTTTTAGAAATTATGATTCGGTTATTACTAACGTTTCATTGTCTAAGTTGATTCAGAACCTCTTTTAAAGCAAAACAGCTGTAACGTTTTATCTCGGGATGGTAAACCTGTCGTTACTATTCATGGATAAGCGCGCGTGCAGTTGAAGGGACGTCGACCATAGGTAACTGTGCTAGTCACCTCATTTGTCTTTATTATCTCTCCTCACGTCACGTACCATTAAATGCTTTTCATCATTTACTCTCTTTCAGTTTTTCTTTATATTCTTCAAACACTTCTCCTCCCCTCTCATATTTCTCTATTCACTCTATCTTTTTGCATTCATATCAAACCCTAGCTGTTCATTATCTGCAAATCCATCATGAACTCTTCATCAAGCCCAGAAACCATGGAAAAGATCAAAACAAAAAGAGGAAAGCTGTTGAAATATTCCAGTGATTTTACATTCCAGTTATTTTATTTGTCGTTTTATTCATCTGAATCTTTTTGATATATCTTTTTGATGTTATGACAAAAAGGGGGAGAAGATAAATGATAAATGATTTGATTAATCTATCAGTTGCTGGGTAAAGCTCCCACACATTCACTAACAAGAACTGCAAGTTCTATATGGTTTAAGTGTTTTGCAGGTATAAAGAAGTGAAGAGAATCTTCAAAGCAAACACAAGAAGCAAAACCATGGAAACTGAAGCAAGCTGAGTGCTGTCAAGCTTCAGAAATCAGAAGCACTGAAAATAGAATTTAATCCATATCTGTCTATTTGCTTTGACAAAATTCTATTTGCTCTGATACATTGTTTTAGCCTATATGGCTCTGATACATATAATGTGTTCAAATATACATTTTATGTTCTGACTCGTTCATGCTGACTTTTGTCGTTTAGTGTTTGTTCTGTAACATTTCAGGATGTAGAGATGCTCTGATGATGCTCTGGTACATTCAACAATGTTCTGATACAAATCTAGCATGAAGTGATGTTGGTAGAAATTCAAAAGCTCTGAAGCTATCCGATGGAAGCAGAAATCAGAAGCTGTGAATGTTCTAAAGATCCAGAAAACTCAAGTTCTGAAGCTGTCCTAGATGGAAGCAAAAGTCAGAAGCTGTGAATGTTCAGAAGATCAAAGAAATTCAAGTTCTGAAGCTGTCCTAGATGGAAGCAGGAATCAGAAGCTGTGAGTGTTCTAGGGATCTAAGGAAATTCTAGTTCTGAAGCTGTCCAATGGAAGCAGAAGTCAGAAGCTATGAATTCTCTAAAGACAGAAGCTTATATGATCGTCTCTACCGAAATAATCAGGGAAGTCTTTTATTAAGTTCTTCGAGTATTTATTTCAGGGGGAGATTATTTATCTCAGGGGGAGATTGTTAATCTCAGGGGGAGACATATTCATATGCTTATGATATAGCTGTGTAATTTGTCTTTTGCCGTCTGTTCTTTCTGATCGCAAATTCATATCATTTATATATGTTTTTGTCATCATCAAAAAGGGGGAGATTGTTAGAACAAGATTTGTTCTGATCAATTATCTTAGTTTTGATGATAACAATAATATGAATTTTGCTTAAGATAATATGGTACTCTAATCCAATGCAATTTCCTTTTCAGGAAATATATAAAGAGTATGCATAATTCAGCGCTCAGAAGCTTTGTCTCAAAGGGTTCAGCATGCAACATCAGAACATGGTCTGGCAAGACATCAGAAGATGGTCGAAGCAGAATCAGAACATGGGTCTATGGAAGCATCAGAAGAACAAGAGAACAGAAGCACTGAAGTTCTGATGGTATCACGCTCAGAAGCACTTCAAGGTCAGAAGATCAGAAGATGCTATGCACCAAGCTGTTTGACTCTGATGATATTCAAACGTTGTATTCACAAACATCAGATCAGAAGAAAGTACAAGTGGCAAGCTACGCTGACTGACAAAAGGAACGTTAAAAGCTACTAAAGGCTACGTCAGTAGACACAGCGTGAACAAGGCTCGAGGTAGTTGACAAAAGCGTATAACATTAAATGCGATGCTGTACGGAACACGCAAAGCATTAAATGCACTCAACGGTCATCTTCTCCAACGCCTATAAATATGAAGTTCTGATGAGAAGCAAGGTTAAAAAATTCTACATCTATTCTGTGAATATCAACTTGCTGAAACGCTGTTCAAATCAAAACTCAGAATCTTCATCTTCATCAAAGCTCACTACATTGCTGTTGTAATATATTAGTGAGATTAAGCTTAAACGTTAAGAGAAATATCACAGTTTGTGATTATCGCTTTAAGAAGCAATTGTAATACTCTTAGAATTGATTACATTAAGTTGTAAGGAACTAGAGTGATCGTGTGGATCAGAATACTCTAGGAAGTCTTAGAGGTTATCTAAGCAGGTTGTAACTAGAGTGATCGTGTGGATCAGTATACTCTAGAAAAGTCTTAGAGGGTATCTAAGCAGTTGTTCCTGGAGTGATCAGTGTGTGATCAGAAGACTCTGGAAGACTTAGTTGCTGACTAAGTGGAAAACCATTGTAATCCGTGCGATTAGTGGATTAAATCCTCAGTTGAGGTAAATCATCTCTGCGGGGGTGGACTGGAGTAGTTTAGTTAACAACGAACCAGGATAAAAATAACTGTGCAATTTATTTTTATCTGTCAAGTTTTTAAAGCTACACTTATTCAAACCCCCCCTTTCTAAGTGTTTTTCTATCCTTCAGAGATCACAAGCTAAGACAAGAACAATTGGGTGGTTCAAATTCCATAAGCACACAAGTAACATCTTACCTTTACTAAAATAACACCATGATGCAGATACTAATACTAAATACATATTTGATGTCAACAATTCCTAAAACAAAATAAGTTCAAGATTGAATCACAACCTACACACTTCTCTAGTAAGAGACAAAATTGAGGATCCTAACACTCACACAACAATGCCGCCAACATCCAGAATCAATTATGCATTCATCTACACAACATTTATATAAAAAGCGTAAAAGCAAGAATCACAAAGACTTTAGGGTTGAAACTTGGCTTGGTTAACAAGGAAGTGTCATTTCTCAAGGCAATTGAAACGAAAGGGTCAATTCCTCAGAGAGCATTCAAATCACGATTATATCCACACATCCTTATCAACCGATCACACAATTTTATTGCTCAAGAGTTCATCACTTTAATATAAAAGACACTAGCTATATACAAAGCTCTTTTCTTTTCCTTTTTATTTTTCTGTTTTTTTTTCTTTTTCTCTCTTGAGCAATCATTTATTTTCTTCTCCCCACCAATACAACCAAGATAATTTTTTTATTCTCCCCAACTTGAATATTACCACCACATAATCACGAATGCTCCCTATTCTAAGGCGAAAAGGAATCCATCCTAACCACGTTTCATGGTGCTTTTCAAGGTTAAAAGAAAGTCATCAAGATTCAAATCAAAAATCGGCAATTATAAGGCATGACATGATACCGATTGAATCTTGGCAAAACGGCTCAAAATGGTTAGCAAATACTCACACACTTACCGGGTAGGTTATATTTGGAAGAGAAGTTATACTCGTAATGCGAAACAAAATGCTTTGATCACTTTCATGCTTTACACAATTAAATAAAAACGCAAGATTAAACATAATAAACACGAGTTAAACGCACATTGTTGGTAACCACAAAATATATATATATATATATATATATGTACAATGGCAAGGCTCCTCACACTAGTTTTAAAACTAAAATGATTCATTATTGAACTATATTTGTTAAAGAAAATATGACATCTAATTTGTACAATTACAAGCATCTAATTCATGGTATATTAAGAAACGGTAGAAATGTACCTTGTACGTACTAATTTCACATTATATCATCACCGCCCCAATTGGTTGTAAAAGCTTGCTTCATCAAGGAAGCACTTTCACAAGAACAACAACAAACATTTAAACACAATTGCAAAAGTATATAGAAATATAAAGCAATTAAACTAAAAACTTAATAAATTAAAAACCAACACCAAAAGGTCTCAAAATATCCAAAAGGCATAGTAATGCCTAAGATCCAAAATACCTCATCCTTTAGAAGGATGGAACAAAACATAACAATGCTTAAGTCAAAATAAAATAAAATAAAATAAAACTAGCACTAAAAGCATCAACCAAAAAGAACTACTCATCCTCATCCTGGAGATTTTCTTCCACATTCTCATCCTCGCCACCTTCCTCCTCCTCAGGAAATGGACTGACCTCAGGCCAATTAGCATAATCCACCAAGTCTTGGCGAGAACTCCACGGATGAGCCACATGGGGCTCCATCATCTGCAACCTCAGCTGAGACATAGAATCATGCATAAACATTAATGCTCTCTGATGCGCCATATGAAATGCCAAGTTCTCCTCTCTATCAGGATCACTACGACGGCGAGCAGGGCGAGCAGCAGCAACAGGAACAGCAGTCAACCTGGATAAACAATAACGCTCAATAAAAATATCATCAATAAAAGTGTCAATAGACACAAGACCCTCAGAAGGAATCTGCACTCTAGCTTTCTTGCACAGATTCATGATCAAACCCGGGAATATCAACTTGCAGGGAGCACGATCACCATGGTGAGTTCCACTCAAGGCACCCTCTTCAGCTCATTCCAATAATGCGAGTAATATCAATCGACTCATGCTCTATCATACGAGCAAGCAAAGCAGCAGACTCAGCAGGCAAAGAAGAAGTGTGACTCCTAGGCCTCAAATTATGAAGGACCACTGACATGAGAATCTGAGCATTAGTAGTCAACACTTTCTAGAGAACTTCTGGGGCTGCCCTGACGGATTAAGATCATAAGAATGCCCACTCATACACAAAACCTCCCTCAGATGCTCCCAATCAAAATTCCCCCGTGCCAATTGTACATGATAACCACACAGCTCACCATCCTCAAAAGGCAATTGAGTTCCAAGAAATTCACGGATAGCCTGACGAGAAAAATCGATTTCCTTACCACGCACCCAAGTTTTGAACTCATAGGACACACCTTCAACCGGAAATTCCTCTTTTGGCACGGCATTAGCATAAAACTCTCTTACAATCTCCAAATGAAACTTAGGTGCAGGCTCACAGAGTTTAAGCCAACCATACTCCTCAAGGGTGTTATAACACCACCCATAGGTTCCCTCAGGATTGATTCTCACAATTCGCTCTGGCCACCATGTCCTAACCTCTAGCTTCTTGTACCTCTCCTCTTGGACATGACTCTTAAAACGGTTTTGATTAAACGGAATAGCCCTAGGTGCTTGGGAAGAACTGCCACCTTCAGTTCCGGTCTTTCGCTTCTTAGAGCCTAAGAATTTTGGTCCCATCTGAAATAATTAAAGAAATGGCAACACAAAAACCAACATGTTAACACAATAAATAACAAAAATAAACAGCCACAGTAAGAATCAAAGCAAAAGATCACTCCCCCTGCATCAAACAAAAACAGGCAGAAGAGGGAGTTTTTCTGAAATCCCCAGACCGCGCTAAGCGGGCTCTACGATTTGCAGAAAAAAATTCCCTGCGAACCAGGGTTGCAGCCAAAAATTTCCAGCACCCAAAATTGATTCTAAACATGTACCAAGTACTAGAAATCAGAATCTACACTAAGTTTTCAACACACAAACCCTAACCACAAAATTTCTATTCCTAATCTACAATTAAACCTAAATATATAAAACAAGCATAAAGAAGTAGCAAAGGAAATGGAGAATTACCTTGGTGATGATGAAGAAGAAGAAAAAGCAAGGACTTTGATTACTAAGCAACACAAAAATGGAGAAGCAAAGAGAGAAAATACTTAGGAGAGCAAAATGAGGGAAATGAGGCAACAAGACCTCAAAACCCTATTTTCTCCATTCAGAAACGCGCTGGGCTGGGTCAAAAACAAAGGCCCAAAATTGCAAAAAAAAAATTTCCCTGAAAACCAACCCACGCTAAGCGGGGTCTTAAGCGCGCTAAACGCGCAACTCTCTGGAACTAAGGGTTCAAAAACCTTCAAAGCGCGCTAAGCGGGCTAGGAGCGCGCTTAGCGCCTGTGACAGAACTCAGAAAAATTTTTCTTCTACCAGCAAGTGCAACTTTACCGGTAGACTAATTTTGGCTCGACCAGAACGCAAAAAACATAAACGGTAAAAAACACATAAAACAAGCTGAATATTTACAAATTGGGGTGCCTCCCAATAAGCGCTTTGTTTAACGTCGGTCAGCTCGACGGTCAAAGGCAATCAAGGATCACCAAACGATAAAACACAAGTTTCACGGTTAAAATCACTTCCTCGATAAACCTTCAACCTCTGACCATTAACTACCCATTCTTGCTTTGATTTTTGGTCCTCTATCACATTAGCCCCATGGCTTCTAACCTCTTTGACCAAAAATGGTCCGGACCATTTCGACTTCAACTTTCCCGGAAAAGTCTTAACCGGGAATAAAGAGTAACACCAATTGTCTACCTTAAAATCTTTCATTCTAATCTTACTATCATGATAGAATTTGGTCTTTTCTTTGTAGATAGAATTAGACTTGTAGGCATGCATTCTCATTTCTTCCAACTCATGAAGTTGGATTTTTCTTTGGTCACCACACAACTTGTGGTCAAAATTCAAAAGTTTCAAGGCCCAATATGCCTTATGTTCTAGTTCTATGGGAAGGTGACAACTTTACCATACACCATTTGGAATGGTGTAAGACCGATCGGTGCTTTGAAAGAGGTCCGATACGCCCACAAGGTTTCATCTAATTTCATCGACCAATCCTTCCTAGAGCTAGACACAGTTTTTTCAAGAATTCTCTTAATTTCTCTATTGGTCCTCTCAACTTGCCCATTAGTTTGTGGATGATATGGAGTAGCCACCTTGTGCTTGACTCCATATTGCTCCAACACTTTTCAAGCGGGGCATTACAGAAATGAGATCCACCATCACTAATTAACACTCTTGGCGTGCCAAACCGCGAAATATATTTTTCTTCAAAAATTTTATCACGGTCTTACCATCCGCTTTGGGTGAAGCAATCGCTTCCACCCACTTAGACACGTAATCCACAGCTACCAAGATGTATTCATTTGACATAGAGGAAGGGAATGGTCCAACAAAATCAATGCCCCAACAATCAAATACTTCTACTTCTATAATACTTTGGAGGGGCATTTCCTCTCTTTTCCCTATTCCCACCAGTTCTTTGACAACTGTCGCATGAGGCAACATGGTGGTAAGCATATTTGAACAAAGTAGGCCACCAAAATCCCGATTGAAGGACTTTTGTGGCCGTCCGTAAACCATTGAAATGACCACCATAAGGCGAATTGTGGCAATGCCACAAAATGCTTTTTGTCTCCTCATCCGCGGACACATCTTCTCAAAAGAATGTCACTACTCAACTTAAACAAGTGAGGATCATCCCAAACATAAAAATTAGCATCGTTCAAAAACTTTTTTCTTTGATTCCAAGTTAGATCCTCTGGTATCCAACCAGATGCTTTGTGATTAGCCATATCTGCGAACCAGGGTCTAACTTCTTGTACCATGTACAGTTTTTCATCAGGGATTCTTCCCTCACTTCTTTTTCATTGTTTGTCACCTCGGTATTCACTAACCGAGATAAATGATCCGCAATCAAATTTTATGTACCTTTCTTATCTCTTACTTCAAGATCAAATTCTTGAAGCAAAAGAATCCACCGAATAAGCCTCTGTTTTGAATCAGGCTTGGTGAGAAGATATTTGATTGCGGCAATGATCAGTATAACACACCACTTTAGAACCAATGAGGTAAGAACGAAACTTTTCCAATGCAAATACAATTGCGAGCAATTATTTTTCTGTAGTGGCATAGTTAACCTGTGCTTCATTTAAAACTTTGCTCGCATAATGTATAGCATGAAATTGTTTGTTCTTCCTTTGGCCTAAGACCGCACCAACCGCATAGTCACTAGCATCGCACATGAGTTCAAACTCAAGCGACCAATTAGGAGCGACAATTATGGGTGTGGTGGTCAAATTCTCTTTGAGTTCTAAGAAAGCTTTTAGACATGATTCATCAAAATTAAATTCCATACCTTTGTTGAGAAAATTACTCAAAGGCTTTGCAACCTTGGAGAAATCCTTGATGAATCTTCTATAGAACCCAGCATGTCCCAGAAAGCTCCTTAGGCCTTTCACATTCACCGGAGGGGGAAGCTTTTCAATAACCTCGATTTTTGCCGGATCGACCTCAAGCCCCTTTGAAGATACCTTGTGGCCATGAACAATCCCATCTGTTACCATGAAAGTGCACTTCTCCCAGTTGAGAACCAGATTTGTTTCAATACATCTTTCCATCACCACATCAAGGTTTTTCAAGCACAAGTCAAATGACGACCCGTACACAGAAAAATCATCCATGAACACCTCGATGCTTTTCTCGATCAAATCTGAGAAGATAGCTTGCATGCACCTTTGAAATGTTGCGGGAGCATTACATAGTCCAAATGGCATTCTTCGGTATGCAAAAACGCCAAAAGGACATGTAAAGGCCGTTTCCTCTCGTGGTCCGCCGGATTCACTGATATTTGATTGTATCCCGAATAACCATCCAAGAAACAATAGAAATTTCTTCCGGCTAACCTTTCTAACATTTGATCCATAAAGGGTAATGGAAAGTGATCTTTTCTTGTTGGCTTGGTTCAACCTCCTATAATCAATACACATACGCCACCCCGGTCACCGCTCTCGAAGGAATCAACTCGTTCTTCTCATTTCTCAGAACCGTCAATCCACCCTTCTTAGGAACCACATGCACCGGACTCACCCATTCGCTATCGGAGATGGGATAAATCATCCCCGCCTCTAATAACTTCACAACCTCTTTTCTAACAACTTCTTTCATCGTTGGATTTAATCGCCTTGAGGTTGTGCCACGGGCCGAAAATCATCTTCTAACATAATCTTATGCATACAATAGGCCGGACTAATACCCTTCAAGTCGGATAAAACCCATCCTATTGCTTCTTGATTCTTTGTCAATACTTCCTTCAATCGATGCTCTTCCTTGCTAGACAAACCGTTATTAATGATAATCGGCTTAGTAGAATTGTCACCGAGAAACACGTATTTCAAGTGAGATGGTAACAGATTCAACTCCACCTTTTGCTCTTCAACTTTAGGTTCATCCTTCAACTCTTCAATTTGAGTTTCAAATGGATTCATCTCATCACAAGCCTCTAAATTTCTCAAGCAATCTTCAATTTCTTTCTCTTGATCTTTGGTGAGAACTTCAAGAGCTTCCATTAAAGTCTTCTCAAGAGGATTCGACAAGTGCATTTGATTCTCCACTTTCATAATAGCCCTTTCGGTAGCATCGATTCTAAAACAATCATCATCATCACTCGGATGCTTGATGGCTTCAAAGAGATCAAGACATAACTCTTCATCTTGGTACCTTAATTTCATTAAGCCATCATCAATATCTATCATCATTCGGGCCGTCTTCATAAAAGGCCTTCCTAAGATCAATGGTATATCAGGATCTTCTTCCATGTCTATGACAACAAAATCAACAGGAAACCAAAATTTGTCAACCTTGACAAGCAAGTCTTCCGCAACTCCATGAGGATGAGCTGTGGATTTATCCGCTAATGATAACGTCATTCTAGTCGGCTTCAAGTCATTAATTCCCAACCTTCTCACCATAGACAATGGGATCAAATTAATGCTAGAACCGGTATCCACCAATCCTTTGCCTATTTGAACATTTCCAATAGACACCGGCAAGGTTACCCGTCCAGGATCATTTGATTTAATCGGTGTAGTGCGTTGAATTAACGCATTACAACAAGAGCTCACCGTTACTACCTCCGGATCCAAGAATCTTCTCTTCTTAGTGATGATGTCTTTGATAAACTTAGAGTACATCGGCATTTGCTCTAATGCTTCGGAAAAAGGAACATTGATTTGCAACTGCTAAAGATGTCCAGGAACCGAGCATAATGCTTTGCATCTTCTTTCTTTGACGGACCGGGAGGGTAAGGTAATTTCTTCACTTGTATAGAATCATCCACCTTCTTCTTCCCCTTCTGTCATACCCCAAAATTTGCCCATACCATTTCCTATATGCAATTTCAAAATCAAGACATAAAATTCCAAATATCTCCAAATGGGCCCATACTTCTTTGATCCAAACATGATTCTAATCTTATTAGAAGACTCATGGCCCAATCCCATGCCATTTTATTATTTATTTATTTATCTTGGTTTTTAATTCATTTTAAAACTCAATTTAATTAATTAAATAATAGAAAATCAAAGATTTGATTTTTAGGTCTATTATGTGATGAGAATATCAGGATAATTAAGTCAGATTCTGTGATTAAAAATATTGGGAAGAGAATATTGAAATTGGACAAAAAAAAATAGAAAGATTGGAGGCATATTTCAATCAATTCTTCACAATTTGCAAAACAAGATTCAAGTAGATTCTATCCACATTTGTTTACCCTAATTCCTGTAACTATAAGTATGCAACTTGGACAACGCATTAGGGGACTTTTTCGGACACGATTTCTGCAGCCAAATACCACAACCGAAGCACCAAAAACTTCAAGAAATCTCAGAATTCGTTTTCCAATTTGTAGGATGATTCAAGGGTTCTTGTTGGTCGATTCACGTTCTTAAAGCACAAGGGAAGCTTCCAGGATTGATTCGAGTCTCGAAGCATCACAAGTTGCCACCAATAGCTCACGGTTTGATCAAATGTTCTTTAACTCGATTTCGCCTTTTGATGCATTCATGATGTGATTTTATTGCATTAGTTACTGTTTATATTGATGCTGTGCTGATTCTGGATATTTAATCGCGTTTTTGTGCATGTTTTTTATGGATCTCCATGTTAGGGTTTGTGAGTTATGAGAGAGGGCTTCTGATTTGATACGAATTAGAGCTTAATAACGGTGCTGTTGGATTTGCGCGGACAGGACGAATCCAAATATGGTTTTTATTTTGATTATCATGCGCTCATGAGTGTGTTCACAGTTAACAGGTGTAATAAACGTGGCCTTTTACACCTAATCCGTGAAAAGCGCTGTAAAAAGCTTTCCTGCAGGTTACAACGAAGAAGACGACGCTGTGGCACTCGCTGATTGGCCCAATTTGAATCCTCCAGCCAGCGCGCGTTTTTCAGGATATGGAACTCTTCGTTTTGTTATATATCACGCGTTCCGCTCCAATAACAGCGAATGAGCCTTGTCCCAGCGGAGAAGCAGTGCGTCCAAGATTTCCTATACTCAAGGGTGTGAGTTCGATCCCCACCTCTAGCAATATTTTGTGAGATTTCTTTGCAGGTTTGCATCCCATGTTCCAGTACAACCCAGTCAGACACGCACGCTATGCACCCTCGTTCAGGCACCGTCAGATCTCCATACCATCTGATCCTACGCTCCCAGCATGCAGGTGCATCGTGAACATGGAAAGCCTCGCCACACACAATCCTAAGTTAAGTATTTTTTTTAAATTTTTTTTCATTTGTTATTATATAAACCGATTTTCATCTATACATATACATATATATTGTTTTGTTTTTTTCTTTTCTATAACCTTATATATGTATATATAAAACCTCTTTCATGTTTTTTAATAAATCTTTTATTTTGTTTTATTCATTATAATTATTTTAATTTATTTTATTTTAATTATTAAAATTAGTTTTTTATATGCTTATCTAAAATTCTTTATTAAAATCCTATTTATTTTGAGATTGTTCTCTTTCCCGATTAATTTATTTTCTTTTCCTCGATTTAATTAATTAGGTTGCGAAACCAATAATTAATTAAATCAATTTGTCACTTTATTTAATTTCGTACCCTAATCAGGGTTCACGAAGATCATGCCCTACACTGAATGTTTTCTTTCTGTGCTTTTTTCAGGGGTAGCAACATGATTTCTCCCTATCACGCGTCTTCAGAAAACCCGAAGTTAAGTAATTTTATTTAGTTTAATTTAAATTATATTTGCTTTATCTTTTAAATTAGGGTTTCATCCTCAAAAGTCAATGGACTCTTCCTACATTCACTTTCCTTTGCCTTTGTCAAACTTTTTCAGGGTTAGCAACAGGATTTTGCCTCCGACTACAAACCATATCAGATCAAATCAAAAGCTAAGTCCAATTTCATACTTATTTTAAATATTCATTCTACTTTATTTTGTTTCTCTCATCAAATTAGGGTCAACCTTAATTGTCGTTGAATTAGCCATACACTCACTGTATTTTATTCTTCTGTCAATTCTCAGATGGTCAGAGTCAATGCTTCAGGCTACCTCCGACTATCAACCTTCGTCAATCGAAGCTAAGTTTCTTTTACCCTTTTTTCTTTTATTGTTATTTTATTGATTAGGGTTAACCATGATTGCTTCTGAACCGATAATGCACTCACTCCCTCTTCTGTTTATTCTTTCTTTTCCAATTTTTCAGGATTTGTCAATTGCCAAAGCCACGAGTTTGGTAACCCTAAACCCTAACTGTTTAATTATTACTTATGTCAAACCCTATTAAGGGATCCGCTGGTTACAATTTCCCTCCCCCGTATTATTGTTTCTTGCCTTATATTATCTGCGTGGTTAGTAAAATAGGGAGTGGCAACCATGAATTTGAATTTAGAATCGCTAATTTACAGATAATATAATTGAATATAATCACGTGATTGGTGCACACACGCGCGCTTTTGGGTAACCTCTTTGTTGCCTGTTGCCTTGTTGCCTGTTTCCTTGTGTTTTTTTGCAGAATAAGCCAAGTCCCTCGAATACGAGGATACCTCAGCCATGTTGCCTCGATAAAAGGTCACGACTCTAAATGATGCTGCCTTCGATACACAAATGACCTCGACCCTCGGAAGTTGCCTACGGAAAAAGGCTGAGGTATTTTCTGGCTGCCTACGAATAAGGCTTATTCTGATCCTTACCTAGACTACCTGCCCTCCTATGGCATGGGACAGTCTTATGGCAAAGGATGTTTCTATGACCCTTCAACCTCCAAACGAAAGGCTTCCTGCCCTCTTATGGCAAGGATAGACTCTTTCATTCTGAAAGGCTAAAAAGAGACCTATCATCTGAGTTTAAGGTAATTGCTCCTAATTGCCTTGCAATGCTCAAACTTTCATTATATTCTTTCTCATAATTTTTCAAAAGGGCTACGCTCATTTACGAGTTAAAGTCCCTATCTCTTTCATCTACTTTTTCTAAAAAACAAACGAGCAAGCAAAGCATTAAGAGCCCATGGAAAACCATGGATGCAAAGGGTGCCTTACACCTTCCCTTTGCATAAATTACCCCCCGAACTTAGATTTCTTTAAAAAGGTTTTTTTTCTGTTTCTTTTTGCCTTTCCAAACCTGTTTGGATAAAATAAAAGTCGGTGGCGACTCTTGCTTACCGCGACATTTCGATCGATAAAAAGTCAGTTCACCGTATTACACCTTCTCACTCACACTCAATTTTTTCTCTCTTTTTCTACAACTTTCTCAAGAGTTTCTTTTTCCAATAATTATTTCTCTTTCTCATTTTCAACTAAATCACCCTAAACATTTTTTTCTACTTCAATCTTCCTATTTTTTCACTTTCAACAATTTCTTCCTCAACTATCTCTCCTTGTAACTCGGTGAACTGACTTTTTATAATCGAAAATGTGCGGATAGCAAGAGTCGCCACCGACTTTTATTTTATCCAAATTAAATCAGAAAGGCTAAAAGAAACAGAAAAAACCTTTTAAAGAAAACTGAGTTCGGGGGGTAATTATGCAAAGGGAAGGTGTAAGGCACCCTTTGCATCCATGGTTTCCATGGGCTCTTAATTGCTTTGCTCTTTTTGTTTCAGAAATGTAGAAGAAAAAGAATAGGGACTTTAGCTCGTAAATGAGCGTAGCCCTTTTGAAGGTTTATGAGAAAGAATATGAAAAATAGTTTTAGCCAGAGCAAGGCAGTTAAGAGCAATTACCTTAACTTATATGATAGGTCTCTTTAGCCTTTCAGGAGGAAAGGGTCTATCATTGCCATAAGAGGGCAGGAAGCCTTTCATTTGGAGGTTGAAGGGTCGTCGAAGCATCCTTTGCCATAAGACTGTCCCATGCCATAGAAGGGCAGGTAGTCTAAGGTAAGGATCAGAATAAGCCTTATTCGTAGGCAACCAGAAGATACCTCAGCCTTTTCATAGGCAACTTCCGAGGGTCGAGGTCATATTTGTGTATCGAAGGCAGCATCATTTAGGGTCGTATGACCTTTATTTATCGAGGCAGCATGGCTGAGGTATCCTCGTATTCGAGGGACATGGCTTATTCTGCAAAAAACACAAAGGCAACAGGCAACAGGCAACAAGGCAACAGAGAGGCTACCCCAAAAGAGTGCGTGTGTGCAACAATCACGTGGTTAATTCGAAGTATATTATCTTATAGTTTAATGACTCTAAGTTGATTCAAAGTTGCACGCCCTAATATTACTAACCACACAGTTTATTATAAAGCAGTAACAATAGCAATAAAGGGAAGGGGAAAATGAAACCAGCGGATCCCAATAGGGTTTGACATAAGTAATAATAAAACAGAAAAGATTTAGGGTTACCAATGACGTAGCTTTGGCATTTGACAAACCCTGAAAAGGTGGGAAAAATGGCAAACAAAAACAGGGTGAGTGCGTTATCAGTTCAGAGGCAAATGCTATTAACTCTAAAAAATAAAGATATAAAGAAAATTAAAATAAGCAAAATAAATAGACACTTAGCTTCGAATTTGATCTGATATGGTTGGCGGGAAGCCTCAGGGTTAACCCTGAAAAAGGCAAAGGCAGAAAGTATGAAGGCGAGACAAACCCTAGCTTTTAAAAGAAAACAAAATAGACTTTAATTTTAAATGAATACTTAGCTTCGTGTTGGGCGAGGCGCGTAGTCGGAAGGCGCTTGAAAAGTCGACCCTGAAAAAAGCATGGAAAAGAAATACATCAGTGTAGGGCAGATTCTTGTAAACCCTAATTAGGGTACGAATTTAAATAAGAAAATGCAAACGATTTAATTAATTATTGGTCTTGCGACCTAATTAATTAAATCGGGATAAGAAAATTAAATCAAGAGTAAAAATAATTTTTATGGGATTTTTTTGGAATTTAAATAAAATAATTATGATTTTTAAAGATTTAAATGTAATTTAAAATAAGTAAATAAAGTGATTAAATAAATATTAATAAAAGGAAAACAAGTATATATGAATTTAGTAATTTAAATAAATAAATAAATTAAATAATAAAATAAACATATAAAAGATCTTTATAAAAATTTTATATAATTTTTATATAGTTTTTATACATAAAAATAAATTTAATTGAAAAAAACAAAGTATATATATATTAAAACAAAAAATAAAAAGGCTGTATAATTAAAATTAAAAAAAATTCAAAAAAACTCAACTTCTGATCCGGTGTGACTGCGCGCGCGTGACTATGATGGATCTGCGCCCTTCAGATGCGTTGGATTGAATGGGATGGTGATCTGATGGATGGCAGGTGGAGGCGCATCGCATACGCGTGGATCATGACGCACCTGATCCCTTTTTGAACAAAACTTCTGCGCGCCACTCGCCCAACTAATAGCACGATGACACGCGGTCATCTTCATCATTGGGAAGTTGCAGAAAGCCTTTACAGCGCTTCTTTTGGCAACGCTATAAAAGGTCAAAACCTTTTACACCTGCAGTTTTACGAATACGGGCAAACAAGCATGGAATTTTGTCGCGAGGCCACCATTGAACTCGTCCAAATCTCGTGAACTCAATTATGGCCTTAATTTATCTTAACAGTACCTGTATAGAAAAACCCTAAACGAAACCACAAAACCCTAACAATGGCTAATCTTGATTCTACCGGTAAACACGAATTAAACAACCCAGAAACCATCACAATATCATAGAGATCATAAATATGCAATCAATTTGTATGTAATATGCTTAAAACATAGAATTCGAAGCAAGTCTTTTAGAGATCAAACTGTGGCTTCTAGGTGACGGTTCTGGACGTGCTGATGTCGTGCAATTGTTCCAATAGGTTCAGAATACTTCAGTGAATCTTCTTGGATGCTTGTAATGGCCTGAATCACACTCTAACTCCAAAATCGTTCTTGACTTGTTCTTGAAGTTTTAAGAATAAAACTATGGCTCTAGGAGGCAGACAATCGTTCCCTAATGCTCTGAATGAGTTCTCCACTTATAGTAGTGCAAATTAGGTTAACAAATTTGCCTTGAATCTTTTTAAATCTTTGTTTGCCATTTAAGAAAATTTGATTGAAAATTTTGTAAAATATATTTCTAAATTTGTCCAAACTCAATCTTTTCTTCAC